>NC_045982.1:3222961-3245461 GCF_010909765.2 Amblyraja radiata | reverse complement strand
GCGGGGAAACAGGCTGGGATATGTTGGCCGGTGTGGGCAAGTTGGGCCGAAGGGCCCCTATCCCTCCAAACTTTCAGGACTTTCATATGTAGAAAGACTGGATAGACTCGGCTTGTACGCGCTAGAATGTAGAAGATTGAGGGGGGATCTTATAGAAACTTACAAAATTCTTAAGGGGTTGGACAGGCTAGATGCAGGAAGATTGTTCCCGATGTTGGGGAAGTCCAGAACAAGGGGTCATAGTTTAAGGATAAGGGGGAAATCTTTTAGGACCGAGATGAGGAAAACATTTTTCACACAGAGAGTGGTGAATCTCTGGAATTCTCTGCCACAGAAGGTAGTTGAGGCCAGTTCATTGGCTGTATTTAAGAGGGAGTTAGATGTGGCCCTTGTGGCTAAAGGGATCAGGGGGTATGGAGAGAAGGCAGGTACAGGATACTGAGTTGGATGATCAGCCATGATCATATTGAATGGTGGTGCAGGCTCGAAGGGCCGAATGCACCTATTTTCCTGCTCCTATTTTCTATGTTTCTATGTTTCTATGTTTCTATGTAAACCAGTTTTCATACACTTTTTGTCGGAAAGAACTGCAGATGCTGATTTAAATCGTAGATAGACACAAAATGCTGGGCAAAATGCCCCAGCGGGCCAGGCAGCATCTATGGAGAGAAGGAATGGGTGATGTTTCGGGTCGAGACCCTTCTTTCATACAGTTTGGTTTAGTTTAGAGGTACAGCGCAGAAACAGGCATTTCAGCCCATCGAGTCCGCTCCGACCGCCGATCCCCGCACACTGACACTATCCTGCACAAACTAGGGACAATTTACAATTATACAAAGCCAATTTTCGGCACATTGTGTCCCTCTTTGTAAACAAGCATCTGCAGTTCCTTCTTTCTACATTCGAGGTTAAAGAAAAACTGGGTTAAATTCCACAGCCTATGATGTTACTGTAACACAAGCGATATTTTCTTTGGTGGAATTCAAGCAGTCTATGCCAGTGGGAAAACCTGAACCATCACCTATCCATGTTCTCCACAGATGCTGCCTGACCCGCTGAGTTACTCCAGCACTCTGTGAAACATAGAAAATAGGTGCAGGAGGAGGCCATTCGACCCTTCGAGCCAGCACCGCCATTCATTGTGATCATGGCTGATCGTCCCCAATCAATAACCCGTGCCTGCCTTCTCCCCATATCCCTTGACTCCACTAGCCCTGAGAGTTCTATCTAACTCTCTCTTAAATCCATTCAGTGACTTGGCCTCCACTGCCCTCTGTGGCAGGGAATTCCATAAATCCACAACTCTCTGGGTGAAAAAGTTTTTTCTCACCTCAGTCTTAAATTACCTCCCGTTTATTCTAAGACTGTGGCCCCTGGTTCTGGACTCGCTCAACATTGGGAACATTTTTCCTGCATCTAGCTTGTCCAGTCCTTTTATAATTTTATATGTTTCTATAAGATCCCCCCTCATATCCTTCTAAACTCCAGTGAATACAAGCCTATTCTTTTCAATCTTTCCTCATACGACAGTCCTGCCATCCCAGGGATGGATAGGTGAAACGTCACCCATCCATGTTCTCCGCAGATGCTGCCTGACCCGCTGAGTTACTCCAGCACTCTGTGAAACGTCACCCATCCATGTTCTCCACAGATGCTGCCTGACCCGCTGAGTTACTCCAGCACTCTGTGAAACGTCACCTATCCATGTTCTCCACAGATGCTGCCTGACCCGCTGAGTTACTCCAGCACTCTGTGAAACGTCACCTATCCATGTTCTCCACAGATGCTGCCTGACCCGCTGAGTTATGGTGCAGCAGCATCTATGGAGCGAAGGAAATAGGCAACGTTTCGGGCCGAAATCCTTCTGGAAATAGGCAACGTTTCGGGCCGAAACCCTTATGGGTTTCGACCCAAAACGTTGCCTATTTCCTTAGCGCCACAGATGCTGCTGCACCCACTGAGTTACTCCAGCACTCTGTGAAACGTCACCTATCCATGTTCCCCACAGATGCTGCCTGACCCGCCGAGTTACTCCAGCACTCTGTGAAACGTCACCTATCCATGTTCTCCACAGATGCTGCCTGACCCGCTGAGTTACTCCAGCACTCTGTGTCTATCTTTAACTTTTTGAATGTTTCTCTGTGTTCCTTCATGTTTTAATCGCACATCAAGCAATAGATTGGGAAATGTGTTAATCTGTGAGCATCATCCTATGCTTTGGATATCTTCCCTTTGTAGATATACAGCGCGCGTTTAATATTTATATTCTCCAGGGTTCCCTGATATTTAACTCCTGCCAGCTTGCTGTGGAATCCAATTAAAAACCATTCCAGAAATACCTTCTTTGATTCTCCTCGAAACGTAGTTGTTTCGATTTGCAGTTTTTTGGATCTGTATTCCCATAACATGGCTGCCATTTCCAGATGACCGGTTCCAGGCAAACAAATCAAAGCACATTAGAGATGAGTTTTAAAAGATAGAGATCTTTGTCGAATGTGATTTTCAAACCTGAATCTATTAATTGTGCACTATCTTTAATCTTTGAACCGTTGATCACCGATTGTCAAAGCCCAGTTCTTTTATTTAGTTCAGTTTAGTTTAGTTTAGTTTAGTTTAGAGATACAGTGTGGAAACAGGCCCTTCGGCCCACCGAGTCCGCACCGACCAGCGATCACCACACTATCCTACACACACTAGGGACGATTTGCACGTACACCAAGCCAATTAACCTGCAAACCTGTACGTCTTTGGAGTGTGGGAAAAAAACAAAGATCTCGGAGAAAACCCACATAGGCCGCGGGGAGAACGTACAAACTCTGTATAGTCGGGATCGAACTCGGGTCTCTGGCGCTGCAAGCGCGGTAAGGCAGTAACTCTACCGCTGTGTCACTGTGCCCGCCCAAATGCTATGATGGTTTAGAGATACAGCATGAAAATAGGCCCTTCGGCCCAACAAGTCTATCTTGGGAGTCGGACGAGAGTACTGCAACATTCTGTTTCCCTCTCAGTCTCAAGAAGGGTCTCGACCCGAAACATCATCCATTCCTTCTCTCCAGAGATGTAGCCTGACCCACTGAGTTACTCCAGCATTTTGTGTCTATCTTCGGTTTAAACCAGCATCTGCAGTTCCTTCCTGCAACTTTTTGGCTGGCATTTGGTCACGAGGGCTGCATTCCATTCACTCTGACCTGAGTCAGCGAGGAATGATTCAGTGAGAGGAATCCAGATGATTGAGGATTAGGACAGGCAAAGTCAATATGTGCTGTTTAACCTTAGTTGGCACGGTGGCGCAGCGGTAGAGTTGCTGCCTCACAGCGCCAGGGGCAAGTGGCAATACGTGGTAGTACAAGTAGTCATGGAAACAAGGAACTGCAGACGCTGGTTTACAAAATAAAACATAAAGTGCTGGAGTAACTCAGTGGGTCAGGCAGCATCTGTGGAGAACATGGATAGGTGAGGTTTATTTTTTAAGCAGAGATAGATAGATTCCTGATTAGAACGGGGAGTCAATGGTTATGCGGAGAAGGCAGGAAATTGGGATTAGGAGGCAGAGGATCAGCCATGATCGAATGGCGGCGGGGACTCGATGGGCCGAATGGCCTTATTCTACTCCTGCAATTTGTGAACTTTTAAACTACTTTGGAAAGTTTGACAAAAGTTAATATTTCAGGTTAAGACCATTTGTCACAACTGGTGAGGATTGAAAAGAAGGATTGTTTAGGTCACCAAACCCGTCTGAAGAAGGGTCTCGAGCCGAAACATCACCCATTCCCTTTCTCCAGAGATGTTGCCTGACCCGCTGAGTTACTCCAGCACTTTGTGTCTATCTTCTCGTTTTAATTTCCATGGATCGGTTTAAATTTTCCCTCGAGTCAATAGACAATAGACAATAGGTGCAGGAGTAGGCCATTCGGCCCTTCGAGCCAGCACCGCCATTCAATGTGATCATGGCTGATCATCCCCAATCAGTACCCCGTTCCTGCCTTCTCCCCATATCCCCTGACTCCGCTATCTTTCAGAGCCCTATCTAGCTCTCTCTCGAAAGCATCCACCGCCCTCTGAGGCAGAGAATTCCACAGACTCACCACTCTGTGTCACACCGAAAGCAACACAGAAATATTTCCCCAGCATCGAGATGTCCGCACATTTGCTCTCTCCACCTCTGAAAAAGTGTTATTCATGAAGTCAATTTATTCAATCTGACTCTGCCTCAATTCAAGGAGCCGCAGTTATTTTTCAGAAAGAATTATCTGTAGTGAATGGCTTCATTTGCATTCCGTTCTCTAATGATGTAGTGATGCTGGAAGTGATTTATGTTTCAGTGAACGGGTTTCTGTGTGTGTTCCATTAAGGGAGGGGAGACAAAAAAAGCTGGAGAAACTCAGCGGGTGAGGCAGCGTCTATGGAGCGAAGGAATAGGCGACGTTTTGGGTCGAGGCCCTTCTTCAGACTGAACTTAAAAGGATGTAATTTTAGAAAGTAGATGAGGAAGAATTTCTTCAGTGAGAAGGTGGTGAATCTGTGGAATTCATTGCCACAGACGGCTGTGGAGGCCAAGTCACTGGGTATTTTTAAGGCTGAGATAGATAGATTCTTGATTAGTGTCAGGGGTTTTGGGGAGAAGGCAGGAGAATGGGGTTGAGAGGGAAAGGTAGATCAGCCATGATTGAATGGCGGAGTAGACTTGGTGGGCCAAATGGCCTAATTCTGCTCCTTGAACTCGTGACCTTACCTCCACTATTCAAAATATTGACTATTCGAGACCCGAAATGTCGCCTATTCTTTCGCTCCATAGACCCTGCCTCACCCGCTGAGTTTCTCCAGCTTTTTTGTCTACCTCCGATTCTTCCAGCATCTGCAGTTCTTTCTTAACCATTAAGTGAGGGTGCGGGTCTTAGCCGAGGGGCATTCTCTGCAACCAGCTGTGGGAGAATGTCCCTCCAGCACCCATGAAAGAGTCCTTCAGTCCTCGCAGTTAGAAGCTAAGCTCAAGGTTACCGGGAGCCCGGCTGCTCGCTGCATGTCAAAAGCAGCATGTGATCTAATTCCTCCACCCGTGCCTATTGTCTGTCTCCATTTCGTGGCATTTGCATTTTGCATGCAATTGAATTTGCGAGTTACTGTAAAATTTATGAGGATATTTATAACGGATTATTTCACGGGCAGAAACCATCACTTCATTCCATTGATAGCGGGTGCTACTTCATCATCTGTCTCCCCCTCTGATATTAACTGCGATTCAGATTAGTTTATTGTCGTTTGCAGCAGCGTGCACAGAAATTCCTTGTTCGCAAGAAGCTCGCAGGGTGAACATACAATGCATGCAGTCAGAATAAAATACAATAACTGGTGCAAAATAGCAGGGTGTGAATGAGAAAGTGGGGTGACATAGTCAAGTCAAGAGTCAAGAGAGTTTATTGTCATGTGTCCCAGATAGGACAATGAAATTCTTGCTTGCTGCAGCACAACGGGATATGTCAACATAATACAGAACAGGAGATAAAAGTTCAGTGTGTCTATATACCATAGACTATATATATATACACAATAAATAAACAGATAAAGTGCAATCGGCTGTTATAGTTCAGAGTTTGCTTGATGTCGTGTTTAATAGTCTGATGGCTGTGGGGAAGTAGCTATTCCTGAACCTGGATGTTGCAGATTTCAGGCTCCTGTACCTTCTACCTGATGGCAGCGGAGAGATGAGTGTGTGGCCAGGATGGTGTGGGTCCTTGATGATGCTGCCAGCCTTTTTGAGGCAGCGACTGCGATAGATCCCCTCGATGGTGGGGAGGTCAGAGCCGATGGTGGACTGGGCAGTGGTCACAACTTTCTGCAATCTTTTCCGCTCCTGGACGCTCAAGTTGCCGAACCAAGCCAGGATGCAACCGGTCAGCATGCTCTCTACTGTGCACCTGTAGAAGTTCGAGAGAGTCCTCCTTGACATCCCGACATCCCATCTTGACATAGAACTACTGTGAACGGGTGATCGATGATTGGCGTGGCCTCGGTGGGGCCGAAGGAGTCGGAAGGAACTGCAGATACTGGTTTACACCGAAAATCGACACAAAAAGCTGGAGCAACTCAGCGGGTCAGGCAGCATCTCTGGAGAAAAGGAATAGGTGCCGTTTCGGGTTGAGACCCTTCTTCAGACCGAGAGCCAGGGGAAAGAGAAGTGAGAGATAGAGACGGTGATGTAGAGAGATATAGAATAAATAAATTATCGTATCTTTCATTCATTTGTTCCATATCTCTCAATCGCCGTCCATATCTCTTGTTTAAATAATAGACAATAGACAAGACACAATAGGTGCTGGAGTAGCACCGCCATTCAATGTGATCATGGCTGATCATCCCCAATCAGTACCCCGTCCCTGCATTCTCCCTGTTTCCCTCTCCCCTGACACTCAGTCTGAAGGTCTCAACTCGAAATGTCACCCGTTCCTGTATGTCATGTTGTCACTTGCGGGCGGAGCACCAAGGCAAATTCCTTGTATGTGAATACTTGGCCAATAAACTTATTCATTCAGTCATTCATTCATTCTCTCCAGAGATGCTGCCTGCTCCGCTGAGTTACTCCAGCATTTTGTGTCTATCTTTGGTTTAAACCAGCATCTGCAGTTCCTTCCTGCAACATTAGTTCAGTGATACTTTAGCGAAGCACTTAGAATGCTTGACTGCATTAAACGTGCTCTATAAATTGAGGTGTAATTCAGCAGAGAGTGGTCATGAAAGAAGGGTGACATTCTACTTCCAAGACACTTAGTGGATTACTTGATCTCGGCCAGAGCTTCTGAGTCATAAAACTCTCTCTGTTTTCTGGTAAACTGAGCATAAAAATCTAACCCCGTCCTCGAACACAATGCAAGGACATCCCACTGATTCTTAAAATGGACTCTGCCTTTACTGACTTGAATGGACTTGGAGCAGTGCAATCTGTTCCCCTTCCCGTTCCCACACAGGCCAAAGATCCTATAACGGAGCAAGATAGACCACTCCTGCTAAATGCAATGGGCTGATGTGTAGTACGCAACGGAGCGGAACGTGGGCCTTTTCTTCATCCATTTCCGTAACCGGATCCGACCCGACCCGACCCGACTCGCAGTGTAATCAACGTTGCGGGGGAACAGTTTGCCTTAATAAATTATAATTCTGAAAATGAGGAGAAGATTTTTACCCAATTAACTTTTATTTTTTAAGAGGATGTTTCCGTAACCGGCTTCCGTCCCCGCACGAGTATCTTTGCTCCGCTACGATGGGATCTTTGGTGCGGAGACGGAAGCCGGTTACGGAAATGGGGCCTAAAATTACCCGTGAATCTGCCCATGACCGTACTACGTCTTTTTCGTCGAGTGGACTATCTTGCTCGCTATAGGATCTTTGACACAGACCTTTCTGTCCACGGACTCCTCCATAGTCAGAGTGAGGCTAAACAAACACAAATTGGAGGAACAGCATCTCATATTTCGCTTGGGCAGCTGACAGCCCAGTGGTATGAATATTGATTTCTCTCACTTCAGGTGGCCCCGGCATTCCCTCTCTCTCTATCCCCCCCCCCCCCCACCCCCACTCAAGTCGCACTAGCTTCTCGTTTTCACCCAACAAACAACTAACAATGGCAAGCAAGAGTTTCATTGTCCTATCTAAGACACATGACAATAAACTCTTCATCATTGGTTACTTTTTTGCATATCCTTCATTCATTGCCCTTTATCTCTCCACATCACCGTCTATATCTCTCGTTTCCCCAACCAGTTTGAAGAAGGGTCTCGACCCGAAATGTCACCCATTCCTTCCCCCCAGAGATGCTGTCTGGCCCGCTGAGTTACTCCAGCATTTTATGTCCATCTTCAGTGTAAATCAGCATCTGCAGTTCCTTCCTACACGCCTCTTTCAAGCTGTAGTCTGTTCAGTTTAGTATTTCTTCATTATTAAATTTAACATACGAGTGTAGAGTCTAAACTAGTGTACACATTCTGTGAAAAATAAGTAGATCATTCACATATTACAAAAAATGTTCATGATTATCTATTTCAAAATATACCTTTACCAAATAATCTGCAGATTCACAGAAATAACTAAATATAAGTAGAAATGCCAAGATCTCTTCACATCACCATCTATATCTCTCGTTTCCCTTGTCCCTAACCAGTTTGAAGAAGGGTCTCATCCCGAAACGTCGCCAATTCCTTCTCTCCAGAGATGCTGCCTGTCCTGCTGAGTTACTCCAGCATTTTGTGTCTGCTTAATGCCGAGATGATGTCGTGATTTATAACTAGTGAACAAATGGAGAAAATCAAGAATTTGTTTTTTTATTAAAACATTTTAAATAAGGCCTGAAGAAGGGTCCCAACCTAAAACGTCACCTATCCATGTTCTCCAGAGATGCTGCCTGACCCGCTGAGTTACTCCAGCATTCTGTGAAACGTCACCCATCCATGTTCACCACAGATGCTGCCTGACCCGCTGAGTTACTCCAGCACTCTGTGAAACGTCACCTATCCATGTTCTCCACAGATGCTGCCTGACCCGCTGAGTTACTCCAGCACTCTGTGAAACGTCACCCATCCATGTTCTCCACAGATGCTGCCTGACCCGCTGAGTTACTCCAGCACTCTGTGAAACGTCACCTATCCATCTATGTTTTCTACACTATCCTGCACGAACTAGGGACAATTTTACATTTGTACCAAGCCAATTAATCAATAATTCGCATGAGAACATTCAGGGCAAGATTAGCACGTTCAATGATGATACAAAAGTTAGTGGTAGACAAAAATGCTGGAGAAACTCAGCGGGTGCGGCAGCATCTATGGAGCGAAGGAATAGGCGACGTTTCGGGTCTTGACCCTTCTTCAGACTTTAGTGGTTTTGCAGATGGTGAAGATGGGTGTGAAAGATTGCAGCAGGATCTGGATCGATTGGCCAGGTGGGCGGAGGAATGGCTGATTGGAATTTAATACGGAGAAGCGTGAGCTTTACTTTGGAGGAAATTAAGACTTCTGGAAATAGAGACGATTTATTCCTAAAGGTTACAGGGCACTTTGCTGAGCAACGTTGAACTTTAATCCTGGATTCTGTTTACCGCCTCACATCAAAGAGTTTGCAACTTGGAGCCGTGTTTGTTTATAGGGGCAGCTATAATTACAAAGAGGTTGCAGGTATGTGGCGCGCATATTAACATTTCGTTGTTAAAATTTGCGCTCATCTAGGTGAGGAATTTAACTGCTGGGAGATGGAATCCTACCATTTGGAGAGCATGGGCTTTGCATCAGACTCCTGGCACATCAGAGAGAATGTGGCCAAGTTCACTGTCCACATCATCCTCTTCAGTTCTTCGGTAGACAAAAAGTGCTGGTGAAACTCAGCGGGTGCAGCAGCATCTATGGAGCGAAGGAAATAGGCAACGTTTCGGGCCGAAACCCCTTGGGTTTCGGCCCGAAACGTTACCTATTTCCTTCCTGAAGGGTTTCGGCCGGAAACGTCGCCTATTTCCTTCGCTCCATAGATGATGCCGCACCCGCTAGGTTTCTCCAGCATTTTTGTCGACCTTCGATTTTCCAGCACCTGCAGTTCCTTCTTACCCACTTCAGTTCTTCATATCAGCCGTAAATAAACATAAAATATAGACACAACACGCTGGAGTAACTCAGTGGGACAGGCAGCATCGCTGGAGAGAAGGAATGGGTGATGATTCGGGTTGAGACCCTTCTTCAGACTGAGAGCCAGGGGAGAAAGAAACTAGAGGTATGGGAAGGTACAAAGAACAAATGAATGAGAGCAGGAGGAATCACGGGGGGGGGGGGGGGGGGGGGGGGGGTTTGCTCCATTGCGAAGTCTCCTCCAGCTGTGCCTACTTTGACAAAGTTCTCCTCCTCGCTCCGACGAGAGTTCTGCAGCATCCTCCCTCGCTGCTCCCCCTCTGTGGTTCCTCCTATTCCTCCTAGGATCCAGGATTTGAGTATAGTTCATAGCAAAAGGATTTGAGTATAGGAGCAGGGAGGTTCTACTGCAGTTGTACAGGGTCTTGGTGAGACCGCACCTGGAGTATTGCGTACAGTTTCGGTCTCCAAATCTGAGGAAAGACATTCTTGCCTTAGAGGGAGTACAGAGAAGGTTCACCAGGACTTTCATATGAAGAAAGACTGGATAGACTCGGTTTGTACTCGCAAGAATTTAGAAGATTGAGGGGGGATCTCATAGAAACTTACAAAATTCTAAAGGGGTTGGACAGGCTAGATGCAGTGTGGGGTGCACAGCCTAAAGTTGTTGGACAACTTGTTCTATTTGATCTTCCGTTTGTGCAGGTCGAGTTGATTGCATTAGTCGAAACAGGGCGGACCACGTGAAGGTTGCAATCTTCCACCCCAATCACCAGTAAAGTAGGTTCTATTCCAACCAACGATCTTACTGCCATTCAGAATTACAGCAGCAATAGCAATCACATCCCCGTGATACATTTAGATTGAGGCCAAACACAAATTGTAGGGACGGCACCTTAGTTCAGTTTAGTTTATCGTCACGTTTAGCGAGGTACAGTGGGAGAAAAAAAAAAGTGCTTTCCAGTCAGCGGAAAGACAGCACATGATTATAATCGAGCCATTCACAGTGTACAGATACATGATAAGGGTATAACGTTTAGAGCAAGGTAAAGCCAGCAAAGTCTGATCAAGGATCGTCTGAGGGTCACCAATGAGGTAGATAGTCTTGTACATGATAGTAGATCAGGACATATTCAGGACAGGACCTAATATTTCTCTTTTGCAGCTTACAACCCAGCTGTATGATTATTGACTTCAAGTAACCCTTGCATTCCCTTGCTCCCCATCCCTCCCCCACCCAGGTCGTGGTACGAGTCCCTCTGTCATCCTGGTGAGTCTCATTGTCTGCAACTCGTTTTCACCCAACCCACAGCCCACAATGGCTTTTATCAGCGTTACTTTTTTTTGCATAACTTTCATTCATTTGTTCTATATCTTTTTAAACCACCGTCTATATGTTGGGCGAGTCCAGAACCAGGGGGCCACGCAGTCTTAGAATAAAGGGGAGGTCATTTAAGACTGAGGTGAGAAAAAACTTTTTCACCCAGAGAGTTGTGAATTTGTGGAATTCCCTGCCACAGAGGGCAGTGGAGGCCAAGTCACTGGATGGATTTAAGAGAGAGTTAGATAGAGCTCTAGGGGCTAGTGGAATCAAGGGATATAGGGAGAAGGCAGGCACGGGTTATTGATAGGGGACGATCAGCCATGATCACAATGAATGGCGGTGCTGGCTCGAAGGGCAGAATGGCCTCCTCCTGCACCTATTTTGTATGTTCCTATGTCTCTCGTTTCCCTCTCCCCTGACTCTCAGTCTGAAGAAGGGTCTCGACCTGAGACGTCACCCATTCCTTCTCTCCAGAGATGCTGCCTGACCCGCTGAGTTACTCCGGCATTTTGTGTCTATCTTCGGTTTAAACCAGTTCCTTCCTGCACTTAAATTTATTGTTGCTCAACCACCAAGTGAGAGCACTCGATCAGAAAATCTTCCCGTCCATTGTACCAAAGGCATATCGTAGCTACGATTTATCCCCCCCCTACACAAGGAAATATATAACGGAGACTGATGCAAGCATTAAAGAAAAACACAATAATTCCCATAATGATAATCTGCCATTTATAACGCTTGGAGCTACTCATGTTTAAATGAGGTTATTCATCAACATAGAACATTGCACAATGTTTGGAGGAGAATCTTTAATAAAATTCTACTGTTCTCTGGGGTGGCAGATTTCAGCTGATAGAGGATCAGTGCCATAGAATACATACACCATTTTTTAAAAGCTTACTTAGTATTTTCACATTCATCATCAAATGGCCAGTAGCTCAGAGGCAGAGATAATACTACATATTTACATCCGTTCATAATGGTAACCTCTAAGCCTCGCAGATCTGACTGGAAGTGATTTGTAGATTGTAACCCTCGAGCTAAGTGATAGATTTTGCTTTGTGTGAGAGGGTTCGTGCCTCTGGCCTGATCGATGTGCTTCAACAGTACAACCGCTTCAGGGTAGGAAGTAGATTAGTTTAAGAAGGAACTGCAGGTGCTGGAAAATCGAAGGTAGACAAAAATGCTGGAGAAACTCAGCGGGTGCAGCAGCATCTATGGAGCGATGGACATAGGCAACGTTTCGTCCCGAAACCATTCAGGAAGGAAATAGGTAACGTTTCAGGCCGAAACCCAAGGGGTTTCGGCCCGAAACGTTGCCTATTTCCTTCGCTCCATAGATGCTGCTGCACCCGCTGAGTTTCTCCAGCATTTCCGACTACGGAGTCTCTTGCCCAGAGTAGGGGAAGTGAATACTCGAGGGTTAAGGTGAGGGGGGAAAAATTTAGTAGGAATCTGAGGAATAACTTTTTCACGCAAACCGTTCTTCAGACTGATGTAGGGTGGGGGGGGGGGCGTGGAGAAGCAAGGAGAAAGGAAGAGGAGGAGCCCGAGGGCTGAGGGAGAGCTGAGAAGGGGAGGAGACAGCAAGGCCTACCTGAAATTGGCGAAGTCAATGTTCATGCCGCTAGGGTGCAGACTGCCCAAGCGGAATATGAGGTGCTGCTCCTCCAATTTCCGGTGGTGCTCACTCTGGCCATGGAGGAGGCCCAGGTTTAGTCTAGTTTAGAGATGCAGCGCGGAAACAGGCCCTTTGACCCACCGAGCCCGTGCCGACCCAAAGCTGAAGAAGGATCCCGACCCAAACCACCAACCCATCCATGTTCTCCACAGATGCTGCCTGACCCGCTGAGTTACTCCAGCACTCTGTGAAACGTCACCTATCCATGTCATCCACAGATGCTGCATGACCCGCTGAGTTACTCCAGCACTCTGTGAAACGTCACCTATCCATGTCCTCCACAGATGCTGCCTGACCCGCTGAGTTACTCCAGCACTCTGTATCTTTTCTTGGTAAAGTCTGAAGAAGGGTTCCGACCTGAAACGTCGCCCATCCTAATGTGACCCTGGTGTTGGGATTCATATTGAATTTATACTAAAAGAAGATGTTAAATTGCAAACCTAATCAAGTCAGCAAGAAAATATCAATTATTTTTGAAATTAATGATGGAATTTAAAATTGGAAGTGCATCAAACAGATCGATAGCATTTTAATTGACCCCAGGATTTTAGTTTAAGAAATCTCGTAATAGTTATTATTAAATTTGGTAAATTGCATTTTTATTTGTTTGCACAGCTTAAAGTTTTAACTCTTTCTATCTAAAGTTAAAAAAAAATTCCTATTCATTGAGGATTAAGATTTGTATTTGAAATCCATGCTAGGTAGCTTTTATCTCTTATCTTTGAATTATTTCCATTTTCATTGCCCAGAGACTTATTAATCCCCTGAGGCCTTGATATCTCTGTGGTTTTACTTGCTTGAATGGTTTTAAAGTTCAAAACATAGAGGGATATTTTCTACTGGCAAATCTGTTCAGACCTTTGTCTCACATTGCCAGCTGCACTATGTCATTTCCCTTGATCCGCTTCCCCTTTGATCTCACCTTACCTTCCTTGTCTCTCTGCATCTCCCTTTCCCGACTCTCAGTCTGAAGAAGGGTCTCGACCCGTAACGACACACATTCAATAGACAATAGACAATAGACAATGGGTGCAGGAGTAGGCCATTCGGCCCTTCGAGCCAGCACCGCCATTCAATGTGATCATGGCTGATCATCCCCGATCAGTCCCCCAATCAGCACTCCTTCTCTCCAGAGATGCCGTCTGTCTCGCTGAGTTACTCCAGCATTTTGTGTCTGTCTTCCAATGAACCCATTGCTGTTAATTACCTGTGTCAGCTCATTTTGGTCATCTTTTCTATCTGCTCTTTCACACCCACTTTGGTAAGAACCCAACGACAAGTTACGCAACTCCCTGGTCAACTCGTCCCTTCCCACCCAAACCACCCAGGTACTTTCCCCTGCAACCGCAGAAGATGCAACACCTGTCCCTTTAGGTTTTGAGTTCAAGTTTGAGTATGTCATTGCACGCACAAGGTCCCTTCTCTCCAGAGATGCTGCCTGTCCCGCTGAGTTACTCCAGCATTTTGTGTCTATCTTCGTTGTAAACCAGCATCTGCAGTTCCTTCCTCCACATTGACCCGAGTGCGTGGGATGGTGTTGATGAGCGGGGGATCGCTGGTCGGAGCCTGTTTCCGCACTGTATCTCCTTTTCTGCTTTGACACCTGCTTCCCTTTTGTCTGTTGGGCTCGAGCTTCGCTGGAGTCTTCTCAACATTACTGGCGACAACCAAAAGCAGGGTCTTGTTTTTTAACAAGCCAGATCCAAACTGAAAGCACTAAAGTTCAAGCTGTGGCCGCCACTTCAAAGCCGTGAAACGCAAGTACCCAGGTGTGGGGGCAGAGTTGAGATGGATAGACCTCCTTGGCCTTTTGCACTGTATTCCCTGTGGAGTAGCAACAGCATGTTCTTCTCTGACATTCAATTCCATTGAAGTCAAGCCTGCAGTACTGTGCAACTCTTGATCTAGTCCAGGGCTAATCCCCTTGTCAAGTTGTAGGTATTCTGATAAATCCAACCCGAACCTTTAACTGCAAGCAGAGAGTCTTTGTTACTACGCTTGGTTTCGTTTCATTTGGGAACTAAAATAGAACAAGATCACTTTCAGTTCTTTAAAATGATACAGTCCCAATGTGTAATACCTCCGGCTCTCAGTCTGAAGAAGGGTCTCGACCTGAAACATCATCCATTCCTTCTCTCCAGAGATGCTGCCGGTCCCGCTGAGTTACTCCAGCATTTTGTGTCTGTCTTCTGTGTAATATTGAAGCTTGTAAGCTCGCTCGCATCCATTGTGCCAGGATGGACAACACATTTTGGAGAAAAGGAATAGGTGACGTTTCGGGTCGAGACCCTTCTTCAGACTGAGAGTCAGGGGAGAGGGGAAACTTGAGGTATGGAAAGGTACAGACCCTTTTCAATGTAAGTACAAGAAAAGAAAGAAGGGTCTCCGTTTAAGATTAAGGGGTCGGCCATTTAGAACGGAGATGATGAAACACTTTTTCTCACAGAGAGTTGTGAGTGTGGAATTCTCTGCCTCAGAGGGCGGTGGAGGCAGGTTCTCCGGATGCTTTCAAGAAAGAGCTAGATAGGGCTCTTAAAAATAGCGGAGTCAGGGGATATGGGGAGAAGGCAGGAACGGGGTACTGATTGGGGATGATCAGCTATGATCACATTGAATGGCGGTGCTGGCTCGAAGGGCCGAGTGGCCTATTCCTGCACCTATTGTCTATTGCCTATTGTCTCGACTCGAAACGTCACCCATTCCTTCTCTCCAGAGATGCTGCCTGTCCCACTGAGTTACTCCAGCATTTTGTGCCTATCTTTGGTTTAAACCAGCATCTGCAGTTCCTTCCTACACAGAACAGGAGCAGGCCCTTTCACATAGTTGATATATTCAAGAATAGATAAATATGATAAATATACAATAAACATGGCATACATATTTAGAACCAAAAAACTGCAGATGCTGGTTTACAACAAAAAAAAGACACAAAGTGCTGGAGTAACTCAGCGGGTCAGGCAGCATCTCTGGAGAGCATGGATAGGTGACATTTTGGGTCAGGACCCTTCTTCAGATGTCTGTATGCATTTGTTGAAAAGAGAAGTGCAGAGGCTGGTTTACAACAAAAAAAAGACACAAAGTGCTGGAGTAACTCAGCGGGTCAGGCAGCATCTCTGGAGAAAAAGGACGGGTGACATTTTGGGTCGGGACCCGTCTTCAGAGCTCTTCACAATGTTTTAAAGCCAGCATCTGCAGTTCCTTATTTCCACACTTCACCTTTCCATGTTCTCCGGAGGTGCTGCCTGACCCGTTGAATTAATTCAGCACTTTGAGTCATAGAGTGATACAGCGTGGAAACAGGCCCCTTTAGCCCAACTTGCCCACACCGGCCAACATGTCCCATTACACGAGTCCCACCTGCCTGCGTTTGGTCCATATCCCTCCAAACCTGTCCTATCCATTTACCTGTCTAACTGTTTCTTCGACGTTGGGATAGTCCCAGCCTCAACTACCTCCCCCGGCAACTTGTTCCATACACCCACCACCCTTTGTGTGAAAATGTTACCCCTCAGATTCCTATAAGATCTTTTCCCCCTCACCTTAAACCTATGTCCTCTGGTCCTCGATTCACCTACTCTGGGCAAGAGACTCTGTGCATCTACCTAATCTATTCCTCCCGTGATTTTATAAGATCACTTCCGCAGAGCGTGATTTCAGGAATGCCTTGTGATGCCTCAACAACCCAGCATTTCCAATTGCCCAGATGTGAGAAGTGAGCTTCAAAGAGCGTGGCTGCACCTCCTTTGCTGCAGACTCTCCATCTGAACTCTTTGGACTACCGCCTGTCCTTTGAAGGTTTCAAAGCTTGTCCCACTTTTTCATTCTACGAACACATGAAAATTGACATGGAATGTAGATCGATTGGAATAATCAATGTTGCAATGACATGAGAGAGGTCTCGGCTGCTTGTAAGGTCCCGACATGCAGAAGTCCGAACCATTAAGTCATAGCATCATCCTTAACAGTTCTCCATTTCTGCCTTTTTACACCATGTCACCTGTGGCGACACAGTGGTGGCTTTCAGTGCCAGAGACCCCGGTTCGATCCCGACTACGGGTGCTGTCTGTACGGAGTTTGTACGTCCTCCCCGTGACCAGCGTGGGTTTTCTCCGAGATCTTCGGTTTTCCTCCCACACTCCAAAGACGTGCAGGTTTGTAGGTTAATTGGCTTGGTATAAATGTAAATTGTCCCTTGTGTGTGTAGGATAGTGTTAAGGGCCGGTCCCACCAGCAAGCGACTGCATGCGGCAAGTGCGATCGCTTGAGCCGTACGGCCTCACGGGGCCGGTCCCACTTCGATCGCCGGAGCCGTATGGAGTTGTGCGGAGCTGGTCCCGACATCGCGCGGGGCTCCGAAAAACTGACACTGTCCAAAAATCCCACGCGGCAACGGCATTGAGGCCGTACGCACCGCCTCGACGGGCGTGCACAGCGTCTTGACGCCGTACGCAGTGTCTTAACGGTGTACGCCTAGCACATGGCGTTGCGCGATGACATCACCGCCCGGCGTGCCGTTGCGCGATGACGTAACCGCCCGACGCCGTGCAACGTCCAAATTCAGTCGGCCCACCTCCTGCCCAGCTGATTGGTGTGTTTGATAGAAACATAGAAACATAGAAACATAGAAATTAGGTGCAGGAGTAGGCCATTCGGCCCTTCGAGCCTGCACCGCCATTCAATATGATCATGGCTGATCATCCAACTCAGTATCCCGTACCTGCCTTCTCTCCATACCCTCTGATCCCCTTAGCCACAAGGGCCACATCTAACTCCCTCTTAAATATAGCCAATGAACTGGCCTCGACTACCCTCTGTGGCAGGGAGTTCCAGAGATTCACCACTCTCTGTGTGAAAAAAGTTCTTCTCATCTCGGTTTTAAAGGATTTCCCCCTTATCCTTAAGCTGTGACCCCTTGTCCTGGACTTCCCCAACATCGGGAGCAATCTTCCTGCATCTAGCCTGTCCAACCCCTTAAGAATTTTGTAAGTTTCTATAAGATCCCCTCTCAATCTCCTAAATTCTAGAGAGTATAAACCAAGTCTATCCAGTCTTTCTTCATAAGACAGTCCTGACATCCCAGGAATCAGTCTGGTGAACCTTCTCTGCACTCCCTCTATGGCAATAATGTCCTTCCTCAGATTTGGAGACCAAAACTGTACGCAATACTCCAGGTGTGGTCTCACCAAGACCCTGTACAACTGCAGTAGAACCTCCCTGCTCCTATACTCAAATCCTTTTGCTATGAAAGCTAACATACCATTCGCTTTCTTCACTGCCTGCTGCACCTGCATGCCTACTTTAAATGACTGGTGTACCATGACACCCAGGTCTCGTTGCAACTCCCCTTTTCCTAGTCGGCCACCATTTAGATAATAGTCTGCTTTCCTGTTTTTGCCACCAAAATGGATAACCTCACATTTATCCACATTATACTGCATCTGCCAAACATTTGCCCACTCACCCAGCCTATCCAAGTCACCTTGCAGTCTCCCAGCATCCTCCTCACAGCTAACACTGCCCCCCAGCTTCGTGTCATCCGCAAACTTGGAGATATTGCCTTCAATTCCCTCATCCAGATCATTAATATATATTGTAAATAGCTGGGGTCCCAGCACTGAGCCTTGCGGTACCCCACTAGTCACTGCCTGCCATTGTGAAAAGG
This sequence comes from Amblyraja radiata, assembly GCF_010909765.2. Taxonomy (NCBI): domain Eukaryota; kingdom Metazoa; phylum Chordata; class Chondrichthyes; order Rajiformes; family Rajidae; genus Amblyraja; species Amblyraja radiata. The sequence continues at coordinate 3,227,192 of NC_045982.1, read as the reverse complement.
ACCCGTTTACTCCTACTCTTTGCATGAACGATGAACAGATACCGGTATACCAGGACCTAACACAGTCAGTCAATGAGAACAAATGTGTGCAAATCCACGATCAACAAATTTACCCCCTGGGCGTATATTTACCCCAGTTTTGGAATCCTTGCTCTAAACTAAAGCTAACCTTATGCCCCCTGTCCCACTTAGGAAACCTGAACGGAAACCTCTGGAGACTTTGCGCCCCACCTAAGGTTTCCGTGCGGTTCCCGGAGGTTTTTGTCAGTCTCCCTTCCTGCAACCACCTGCAACCTCCGGCAACCGCCTGCAACCTCCGGCAACCGCCCGGAAACCTTGGGTGGGGCGCAAAGTCTCCAGAGGTTTCCGTTCAGGTTTCCTAAGTGGGACAGGGGGCATAAGCATCCGAGGTCAGGATGGAACCCGGGTCTCTGGCGCTGTGAGGCAGCAACTCTACCGCTGCGCCACCGTGCCGCCCTCAAACCTTGAGCGTACAAAACCGCGCGTGACGATCAGCGGCCTGGTCTCAAGAGGAACGAGCTGCGTCCACGGAAGAGGTTTAGAAGCAAATGAACTGAAAATAACAAGGATTATTTCTGAAGGGTGGTGGAACTCCTCAGCCTCAGTTGTGACACTTTGATCACTGTTCTGCATCTAATACATAGCACCAGTGTGAAAAAGATGCCACTTTCTTCGTCTGCCGTCGGGGGCAAAGAGAGTTTAATTAGGAAGAATCTGACAGAATTGTCACTTGCTGTCAGAGTGGTGGAACAGCAGCTGCATTACCAGTGTCTTCCGAATGCTATTTATCACCTCAGAAGGTGAGGAATTTTTCTCAAAGCTGCAGTTTTTCAGTGAGATCCCTCTCATGTGGAGCAGCCAAGGTTCACCTCCCCCAACCTCACCCTCTGTATCCGCTGTTCCAGGTGTAGACTACTATACACCAGCGAGACCAAGCGCTGACTGGGCGATCGTTTCGCTGAACACCTCCGCTCAGTCCGCCTTGGCCTACGCCATCTCCCGGTTGCCAAACGCTTTAACTCCCCCTCCCATTCCCACGCCCACCTCTCTGTCCTGGGCCTCCTCCACCGTCAGAGTGAGGCCCAGCGCAACTTGGAGGAACAGCGCCTCATATTTTGCCGGGCCAGCTTCAGCACCCCAGCGGTATGAACATAGACTTCTCTAACTTCAAGTAACCCTTGCATTTTCCCTCTCTCCATCCCTCCCCCCAAACTAAACATCCTGCTAGTTCCACTGTTCATATCCCTTCGTTATCACCTCTTACACAACCAACAATGGACCATTGTGGGCTCCACCTTTCCTTGATCATCGGTGCTGGCTCTGATGAATTATTTTCCTTACCTTTCATTTGTTTGTCCTTTGTACCTTCTCATCCCTCTAGTTTCCCTCTCCCCTGACTCTCAGTCTGAAGAAGGGTCTTGACCTGAACATGACCTGTTCCTTCTCTCCAGAGATGCTGCCTGACCCGCTGAGTTACACAGCTACAGATACAGTTTAATTTATTGTCACGTGTACCGAGGTACAGTGAAAAGCTTTTTGTTGCGTGCTATCCAGTCAGCGGAAAGACAACACACGATTACAATCGAGCCATTTACAATGTACAGATACATGATATGACAATAGACAATAGACAATAGGTGCAGGAGTAGGCCATTCGGCCCTTCGAGCCAGCACCGCCATTCAATGTGATCATGGCTGATCATCCCCAATCAGTACCCCGTTCCTGCCTTCTCCCCATATCCGCTGACTCCGCTATTTTTAAGAGCCCTATCTAGCTCTCTCTTGAAAGCATCCAGAGAACCGGCCTCCACCGCCCTCTGAGGCAGAGAATTCCACAGACCCACCACTCTCTGTGAGAAAAAGTGTTTCCTCGCCTCCGTTCTAAATGGCTTACTCCTTATTCTTAAACTGTGGCCCCTGGTTCTGGACTCCCCCAACATCGGGAACATGTTTCCTGCCTCTAGTGTGTCCAAGCCCTTAACAATCTTATGGGAATAACGTTGAGTGCAAGGTAAAGCCAGCAAAGTCCGATCAAGGATAGTGCGAGGGTCACCAATGAGGTAGCTCTTTGACTCTTTGTCACTTCGTAACTGCACTGAAAACAATCCTTCTTTTTAACTTCAACCCGTTGTCTTAAAAAGGTTGGAAGTGAAATGCCTTAAGGTGAGGTGTTGTTTTTTAAATCTGCCCTGAAAATAAAACCTTAAGAAAACATGCTCGCTCTGTAGTCGACGGCACAGGGAGAAACGTTTGCATTGACAGCAGAACATTAATTCTGTTGCAGCCCACTGCTGCAAGAACCATGCTCCAGAGATCATTTTTTAATTCAGGCGACTGAATGCAAACATTGTCCGTTTTCGAGGGAGCGAGCCGTGCCAACATTCTTTCAACAGAATCTTGCCTCAGCTGGTCTGCTCCGTCAAGCGCCTGTACAAAGCATTCCAGCTACACCCGCCTCCCTCTGTAGCTCGCGCGCGGAGGGGAATTTCTGAAACAATGGCATTTTTTCAGGGATCATTAGAGAATAAAGTATTTGTGACCACGTTGAAGTCCTCCTAATAAAGCCAGCATACTGCACATGACTGCTCCAAATGGCTCCATGGGTGAGTTAGCAAGCGGCCAGCTGCGGCTACGGCTCCAGCAGACGTCCTTGCTTCCCTGACCCCGCAAGTCCCGCCACCTTCTCTGCTCTCTATACCAATGGCATTCAGAGCAGTATCCAGTCCTTCAAACGGTACAACTCCTCCCCACTCTGTCGTGTGGTAGACTGACTCTCCTTCCAACCAACCCCCTCTCCCCCCAATCTTTGCACATCCCCAATCCTTGCATTTCCACTTGTCACTTTAATTTCATGTTTCATGGATCATGTTGTGTTTTATGACTTGTTGGCAGATCAATTTCCCTCCTGGGATCAATAAAGTTCTATCGTATGATATCCTATCACATCGCTAGAATTTAGAAGATTGACGGGGGTTCTTATAGAAACGTACAAAATCCTTAAGGGGTTGGACAGGCTAGATGCAGGAAGATTGTTCCCGATGTTGGGGAAGTCCAGAACAAGGGGTCACAGTTTAAGGATAAGGGGGAAATCTTTTAGGACCGAGATGAGGAAAACATTTTTCACACAGAGAGTGGTGAATCTGTGGAATTCTCTGCCACAGAAGGTAGTTGAGACCAGTTCATTGGCTATATTTAAGGGGAGTTAGATGTGGCCCTTGTGGCTAAAGGGATCAGGGGGTATGGAGAGAAGGCAGGTACAGGATACTGAGTTGGATGATCAGCCATGATCATATCGAAGGGCCGAATGGCCTACTCCTGCACCTATTTTCTGTTTCTATGTTTCTATATCATAGCATCGGGGACAGTGCAGAGAGTGTCAGAGTTTCAAAACCCCAAAGGCAAGAGTTGACCTTACGTTTGTCCTTCTCTCTGAATGATCCCTCTGCTACCACTTCATCCCCACCACCAAAATATACCGGCGTGTTCTACTGGTCAAGCTACCTCGGAGTTTGAAAAGTAACGTCATTTGGGAGGAGAGGCAAGGAACTGTGGATGCTGGTTTACAAAAAAAGACACAAAGTGCTGGAGTAACTCTGCGAGTCACACTGCATCTTTGGACAACATGGATAGGTGACAGTTCGGGTCCGGATCCTTCATCAGTCTGAAGAAGGGTCTCGACCCAAAACGCCACCTATCTATGTTCTCCACAGATGCTGCCTGACCCGCTGAGTTACTCCGGCACTCTGTGAAACGTCACCTATCCATGTTCTCCACAGATGCTGCCTGACCCGCTGAGTTACTCCAGCACTCTGTGAAACGTCACCTATCCATGTTCTCCACAGATGCTGCCTGACCCGCTGAGTTACTCCAGCACTCTGTGAAACGTCACCTATCCATGTTCTCCACAGATGCTGCCTGACCCGCTGAGTTACTCCAGCACTCTGTGTCTATCTTCAAGTGCCTTTTTAATCCTGTTGGGCAAGAAAGAACTGCAGGCGCTGGTTTAAATCGAAGGTAGACACTAAATACTGGAGTAACTCAGTGGGTGAGGCAGCATCTCTGGAGAGAAGGAATGGGCGAGGAGTCGGGTCGAGATCCTTCTTCCCCTGACATCAGTCTGAAGAAGGGTCTGGACCCGAAATGTCGCGTATTCCTTCTCTTTTAAATCCCGTTGTTGTACCTGCTTCAACTACCTCCCCTAGAAACTCCC
>NC_045982.1:3047961-3217961 GCF_010909765.2 Amblyraja radiata | reverse complement strand
CGTTTTTCCTCATCTCAGTCCTAAATGGACGACCCCTTATTCTTAATTCTCCAGCCTCAGTCATGACTTTCAGGTCTTTCCTTGTAAATGTGATGGATTTAACAGGAAATCATGTTGACTCAAGGGTGTACAACAAAAAACAGCTTGATTCAACATCCTGCAGGAATTCTACCAGGGCCTGTACCCAGGACAGCCTGTAATTGTGCAACAGAATTAGTAATTGTGTAGTTATCCATCTATTCCTGAGTAGCCTGTCAGAGGGTTATATTTAGGATGCTGCCTCATATGTTGGCTGCAGCAAAGTTCAATAAGTTTTCTCACCACATCAGCCCGTCAACAATGTCTCTCATCAGGAGGGTTTACATTTTAGACTTCACTTTAGACTTTAAAGATACAGTGCGGAAACAGGTCCTTCAGCCCACCGAGTCCATGCTGACCAGCGATACACTCGCGCTACCCTACACACTGGGGACAATTTACAATTTTACCAAAGCCAAATAACCTACAAACCTGGGGTTACACAAAAATGCTGGAGAAACCCAGCGGGTGCAGCTTGGGGAGTCTGCATCCTGCGGGCATGAACAATTTCTCCCAATTTTGTTAGCCCTTGCTGTCTCCTCCCCTTCCTCAGCCCTCGGGCTCCTCCTCCTCCTCCTTTTTCCTTTCTTCTCCCCCCCCCCCCCCCCCCCCCATCAGTCTGAAGAAGGGTTTCGGCCCGAAACGTTGCTTATTTCCTTCACTCCATAGATGCTGCTGCACCCGCTGAGTTTCTCCAGCATTTTTGTGTACCTGCGATTTTCCAGCATCTGCAGTTCCTTCTTAAACAACCTACAAACCTGCACGTCTTTGGAATGTGGGAGGAAACCCTGACTTAGTTGAGGCGTATAAGATCATGAGGGGAATAGATAGGGTGAATGTACAGTCTTTTTCCCAGTGTAGGGGAATCAAGAACTAGAAGATATGGGTTTATGGTGATGGAGGGAAGATTTAGACAATAGACAATAGACAATAGACAATAGGTGCAGGAGTAAGCCATTCGGCCCTTCGAGCCAGCATCGCCATTCAATGTGATCATGGCTGATCATCCCCAATCAGTACCCCGTTCCTGCCTTCTCCCCATATCCCCTGACTCCGCTATTTTTAAGAGCCCTATCTAGCTCTCTCTTGAAAGTATCCAGAGAACCTGCCTCCACCGCCCTCTGAGGCAGAGAATTCCACAGACTCACCACTCTCTGTGTGAAAAAGTGTTTCCTCATGTCCATTCTAAAGGCCTTGTTCTTAAACTGTGGCCCCTAGTTCCGGACTCCCCCCACATTGGGAACCTGAAAGGCAACTTTTTTTACACAAAGGGTGGTGGGTGTACGGAACGAGCTGCCGGGGGAGGAAGTTAAGAAGGGTATTATCACCACATTTAAAAATAATTTGGACAGGTAGATGGATAGGGACAGGTTTAGAGGGATATCGTCCAAACGCAGGGAAGGTGGGACTAGTGTAGATGGGACATGTTGGTTGGTGTGGGTAAATTGAGCAGAAGAGCCTGTTTCCACGCTGTATCACTCTACGACTATCTCAGCGGATCACATCTACATGTGTTTCTCTCTGTAATTGTCGCCTGTCAACATTTTGTGGGGGAAACGTATGATTAAGACGGAGCAACAAAATGTTTACATTTTGACTGCAATTCTGAGAAATCGAACATTTAAAAAAAAATTGATTTAGATTCTTGCTCTCAATTCTGACGCGTAGAAGAGATGGGAGGCAATTTTCAAGAGTAGGTTTTGAGCAGAGCAAGTGGATTTTCAATTATGTTTTTATAATCCAATATATTTTGGAGATTATACATGGTAAATATTGCCGTCATGCTTAACGAATTTTGAGAATAATGGTTTTTGAAATCCACTCTATCTTTGTGACATCGTTGATGACTTTAGTGACTGGTTGGTGCTTTCCCCCCGATGACTATATAGGGCTGGATTGCAAGAGCATTCTTACAAATGGGCTCAGAAATGTCATAAAACAGCACGTGTTCCTTCAGAAGAATTCCTCAGTCCATTTGCGAGAGTAGGGATGAGAGTATAACTCAAAACTGATGAGTATGATCATCCATTTTATCTATCTGCGTTGGATTAGTCCGAACATAAGGCACCAAAACAGGTCATTTGTTTAAGATAGACTCAAAGGGCCTTAGTAACTCAACGGGTCAGGCAGCATCTCTGGAGAGAAAGGAATAGGTGACACTTCGGGTAGGGACCCTTCTCAGTCTGAAGAAGTGCCACTTCTTTATCCACTTCTCCCCAGATGCTGCCTGACCTGCTGAGTTACTCCAGCACTTGGTGTCTATGTTTGGTATAAACCAGCATCTGCAGTTCCTTAGGTACACAAAATGGGGTTGAGAGGGAAAGATAGATCAGCCATGATTAAATGGTCACAACCAATGAAGGCAAGCATACATATTTGACAAATTTGACTAGATTTTACCTCTCCTCACTTTCTGCAAGTGCTCCGGTTTCCTCCCACACCCCAAAGGCTTTCAGGTTTATAGATTAATTGGCATCTGTAAATTGTCCATGGTGTATGGGATAGAACTAGTGTAGGGGGTGATCGCTGGTCAGCATGGACTCAGTGGGCCGAAGGGCCTGTTTCCATGCTGTATCTCTAAACTAATCTAAATTAAACTAAACTAATCTAAGCAATTGCCAAGAAATGATTAACTCATGGACATGTTTACCATGGACATTGTGTGCCAAAGGACAGTTCCGGTGATGCACTAACCTATGTTCTAAGTTTATAATAATGCTGAGAAATACCACAAATTAAAGAAGCATGTTCGGAACAGTATCAGCAAAAAGGAAAACTTGACTTACGACAGCAATTTTCACTTCCCTTTTAATTTGCCTTAAACCTCTCCACAGCCAATGAAGTGCTGTTGACGTGTCGATGGTGCTGTGAGGTAGGAAATGTGGCAGATGAATGGATATGCACAAGAGTCAGCAGCAGATGGGCAGAGGGGACCACGGCTCTGCAATTGTAGTTCCTTGTGGAAGGGCAGAGGGGACCACGGCTCTGAAGCCATGGAGACCAGAAGACAGCAGAAGCTAAGGGTCAGACACAAAAAAAACGATTATTAAGGGTTTGGACACACTAGAGGCAGGAAACATGTTCCCGATGTTGGGGGAGTCCAGAACCAGGGGCCACAGTTTAAGAATAAGGAGTAAGCCATTTAGAACGGAGACGAGGAAACACTTTTCACACAGAGAGTTGTGAGTCTGTGGAATTCTCTGCCTCAGAGGGCAGTGGAGGCCGGTTCTCTGGATACTTTAAAGAGAGAGCTAGATAGGGCCTTTAAAGATAGAGGAGTCAGGGGATATGGGTAGAAGGCAGGAACTGGGTACTGACAGATGGCACAATGGGCTAAGTGTTCGGCTGGCAACCGGAAGGTAGCTGGTTCGAATCCCGCTTGGAGTGCATACTGTCGTTGTGTCCTTGGGCAAGACACTTCACCCACCTTTGCCTGTGTGTGTCCTTGGGCAAGACACTTCACCCACCTTTGCCTGTGTGTGTGGATGTAATTATGTGAAGCACTTTGGGGTCAATGCAAGTTGACTAAAAATGTGCTATATAAATAAAGAAATTTAATTTAAATTTTAAATTTTACTGATTGGGGATGATCAGCCATGATCACATTGAATGGCGGTGCTGGCTCGAAGGGCCAAATGGCCTGCTCCTGCACCTATTTTTCTATGTTTCTAATGGGGAAGACTAGCGGACTCAAAGCCAAAGTCAAAATCAAAGTCAAAAAAGTCAAAGTCAATTTAATTCATCACATGCACCCGAAGGTGCAGTGAAATGAATTTGCCAGCAGCGATACACTTAAAAAGAACACACAATACACAATAAGATTTAACACAAACATCCACCACAGCATTCTTCACTGTGGTGGAAGGCAACAAAGTTCAGCCAGTCCTCCGCCTTTGTTCACCCGTGGTCGGGGCCATGAAGTCACCGCTACGGACGGCCCGATGTAGAGGCCCTCTCGTCGGGATGATCCAAACTCCGACTGCAGGGAACAATTCAAGATGGAGAAACCAATTTAAAATATATTTAATTTGATCAGTGGACCTAGATGTGGACAGTTCCACAAAGTTGAAGAATGAAACAAGTCTTGCTTCCATCAAAATGGCATAATTGGTTAATATTTACAATTAAAATGAATACAAACGTTTGCTGGGACAAAAACTTCCATTTTAATGAGTATTTGGTCAAGGTATCTGGGGCGGCCCAGTGGCGCAGCTGAGAGCAGCTGCTACCTCGCAATGTTGGAGAATCCCGGTACGATCCCGACCTCGCACGCTGTCTGTGTAGAGTTTGCACGTTCCCCCTGTGGCCACGTGGGTTTCCTCCGGGTGCTCCAAGTTCAAGTTCAAGTGAGTTTATTGTCATGTGTCCCTGATAGGACAATGAAATTCTTGCTTTGCTTAGCACACAGAACATAGTAGGCATTGACTACAAAACAGATCAGTGTGTCCATATACCATAATATAAATATATACACACATAAATAAATAAACTGATAGTGCAAATAGCAGATAAAGGCATGTGGGTTGGTGGATAAAGTGACCTTATTCAAATTCCTGGGCGTGCACATCTCTGAAGATCTTTCCTGGTCCGAGAACACTAACGCAATTATCAAAAAAGCTCATCAGCGCCTCTACTTCCTGAGAAGATTACGGAGAGTCGGATTGTCAAGGAAGACTCTCTCTAACTTCTACAGGTGCACAGTCGAGAGCTTGCTGACCGGTTGTATCGTGGCTTGGTTCGGCAATTTGAGCGCCCTGGAGAGGAAAAGATTACAAAAAGTAGTAAACACTGCCCAGTCCATCATCGGCTCTGACCTCCCTTCCATCGAGGGGATTTATCGCAGTCGCTGCCTCAAAAAGGCTGGCAGTATCATCAAAGACCCACACCATCCTGGCCACACACTCATCTCCCTGCTACCTTCAGGTAGAAGGTACAGGAGCCTGAAGACTGCAACGTCCAGGTTCAGGAATAGCTACTTCCCCACAGCCATCAGGCTATTAAACCTGGCTCGGACAAAACTCTGATTATTAATAACCACTTTCTGTTATTTGCACTTTACCAGTTTATTTATTCATGTGTGTATATATTTATATCATGGTATATGGACCCATTTATCTGTTTTGTAGTAAATGCCTACTATTTTCTGTGCACTTAAGCAAAGCAAGAATTTCATTGTCCTATACAGGGACACATGACAATAAACTCACTTGAACTTGAACTTCAGACTGAAGAAGGGCCCTGACCCAAAATGTCACCTCTCCATGGTCTTGAGAGAAGACACAAAGTGCTGGAGTAACTCAGCGGGTCATGCAGCATCTCAGGAGAACATGGATAGACGGAATTTCAGGTTGAGACCCTTCTTCAGACTCCCGAGATGCTGCCTGAACCGCTGAGTTACTCCAGCATTTTGTGTCCTTTTTTGTAAACCAGCAATTGCAGTCCCTTGTTTCTACAATTTATTTCACAATGGAATGTCCTGTGCACAGTTTTCTCGTGACCATGTTGGAGTTATTAATGTAATGTAAGAATTGCCAGTAGCGTGTGGCCACCAGATTACTGTGAATCTTAACACCAGGAAACCAACAGTGCCCCTCATGGCAATTTTATATTCGAGTTAGGCAGTCTTTAGTTTAGTTTAGTTTAGAGATACAGCGCGGAAACAGGCCCTTCAGCCCGCTGAGTCCGTGCCGACCATCGAGACCCCGTACAATAGCACTGTCCTACACACACCAGGGACAATTTGCAATTCTTCCTGAAGCCAATTAACCGACGAACCTGTACGTCTTTGGTACGTGGGAGGAAACCGGAGCACCAGGCGGAAACCCACGCAGGTCACGGGGAGAACGTGCAAACTCCGTACAGACAGTACCCGTAGTCAGGATCGAACCCGGGTCTCTGACGCTGTAAGGCGGCAACTCTACCGCTGCGCCACCCAGTCAGAATAGACAATGTTGAATTCTGGCGACCAAAGGGGACTCTGAAGAAGGGTTTCGACCCGAAACGTTGCCTATTTCTTTCGCTCCATAGATGCTGCCTCACCCGCTGAGTTTCTCCAACATTTTTATCGACCAAAGGGGACTTGTGGGGTGGCACTGTGTAATTGTAAATTGTCCCTAGTGTGTGTGTGTGTGTGTGTGTGTGTGTGTGTGTGTGTGTGTGTGTGTGTGTGTGTGTGTGTGTGTGTGTGTGTAGGATAGTGCTGTAGTGTGCGAGGATCGCTGGGCTGCACGCACTTGGTGGGCCGAAGGGCCTGTTTCTAAACTAAACTGAACCAGACTAAACCAGAGCAAGTGAGAGGCAGAATCCGTCACAGTCTGAAAGAGCTCAGGGAATGAAAGCAGATTCACAGAAATGGAGACCTCTCGATTTTTTCACTCGTATGAGGAAACCAGTTGCGAGGAAATGTCTGCCTTCTGCATTTCCAGGCGAGAAAAACACTCACATTCCTGACCGGCCAGCTGCAGCAGTCAGATGACACAAGCTTCTCTGTCAACATCAAGTCCTTTGGAGTCATCCATTGGTACTTCACTCACATGAATGTAGTGCTGGGGAGGTTGGGGAGGAGTGGAATAACTTGCTTTAATTTTGCTCTAAAAGTATTGACGTTGTACAAAGTACAACAACCTTCGTGTGTGTGAAGCTGCAACAGTCACTCTTGCCCTGTTCAATACCGAGCGAAATGCTCAGAGTGGGTGGATAATAATTAAACTCAGACCCGTGACTGGATTCGTACACTGCACTTGAATTCCACAACAGCGGGCACTGTAAAGAGTTTGTTTCGAAAGGAGTCATGATCTTTCCTGCCCCCTCCTCCCGCTCCCTCCCCCCCCCCCCCCCCCCCCCCCCCCCCCTCATCCCACAGGCTGCGTGGCGTGCAGGCCTTACTCGATGGCAGTTTCCTTTGAGAACTGCACTATCAGAAGGCTACAGCGACATCATTCTTCCCCCAAGCCCAACACAAGAACACACACTGCCCGGGGACAAAGGCATTCTGTGCAGTGACAAATCTCCATTGTCAGTCTCCAAACAGGCTGCTACTGTTTCCAGTCCTTGTTTTCATTGCCATTCATTCCTCCAATATTCATATCTCCCCTCAATTTTATTTACGAGGCTGAATGAATTCACTTTGCAAATTTCGCATTCCTGAGCAGCCACTGACATTTCTCACTGTGGGGAGTATCTTCTTGGAATTCTCCCTGTCAGTAATACTCCAGCCTTTCCCGACTCAGCGCAGATACAGGCCCTTCGGCCCACAGAATCCGTGCCGACCAGCGATTGCACCGCACACTAGCTCTACCCTACACACACTTCAGACAGTCTGAAGAAGAGTTTCGGCCCGAAACGTTGCCTATTTCCTTCGCTCCATAGACGCTGCTGCACCCGCTGAGTTTCTCCAGCACTTTTGTCTACCCCAGCTTTTTGTATCTATCTTTGGTATAGTAACTGGTATTCCTGTCTCTCTGAGAATAATTTAAATCAAAAACCAGCAATCTTATTTATTCTAAGGTAGACACAAATGCTGGAGAAACTCAGCGCATGAGAAGAAGAGTCTCGACCCGAAACGTCACCTATTTCCTTCGCTCCATAGATGCTGCCTCACCCCCTTGAGTTTCTCCAGCATTTTTGTCTACCTTCGATTTTTCCAGCATCTGAAGTTCCTTCTTAAACATCTTGTTTATTCTGATATTTTATGGGACAGATTTATCATCTTAAATTACTGAGAATGTTTTGCCATTTGCAGATTATAGAGGCATCAACCAGTTTAGCATTGCATATATCCACTATATGTGCCACATTTCAGCTGATTCGCCGCTGGGTGAATATTTCAGGCAAATTGACTTCTTTGAACTTTCTTTTAAGCTGACTTGATCGGACTTCAATGTGATATCTTTGCACTAAATGTTGTACCCTTCAACCTTTACCTCTGCACTGCGGGCAGCTTGATTGTACTCATGTATGGTTTCTCTTTTGACTGGATAGCACGCAACAGAAGCTTTCCACTGTACCTCGCTACACGTGACAATAATAAACAACTAAACAGACAACAAAGTGAAAAGTCCATTCAACGACCAGGTCTTTACAGTGCTGGGTTTGAAGGACACGCTGACATTTAATAATCCTATAATCCTAAGCAGCTCTGGAAATAGCTTCAAAGGGCATCAAAGACCCACACCACCCTGGCCACGCTCTCATCTCTCGATGAGGGTGTGAGGCTCGGCAGTGGCGGTGAAGCCTCGCGAGTCGACGGTCGATGAAGGCCTGGCGTGACCGCCGTGACGGGGGAGGGGGGACGACAATGAACAATGGAGGACCTGGCGCAGGGGGGGGGCTGCCGTGAGGGAGGTGGGGGGACAATGGAGCACCCAGAACGGGGAAGGGTGAGGGGAGGGGGAGAGTACAAAGGAGGAGCAGGCACGGGGGATACTGTAACTTTTGTCAGCGCCCTTTGTGTGGCCACTATTTGCATACCTTATGTATGCAAGCAAAGAATTTCACTGTTCCTTGTCCCGTGGGACAATAAAGTCTTACACTCCATTTCATCTCGCTGCCCATTGTGAAGAAGGTACAGGAGTCTGAGACTGTGACCTCCAGGTTCAGGAACAGCTTCTTCCCAACAGTATTCAGACCCTTGGACACTGCCCAACACTCACCTCAACACTACCATGGAAACTATAATCTTCAATCAATTATTTTTTGTTGAACTACACTACTTTGGTTTTGCACAATTATGGTCTGGTTACCAAGTATTAATAATTAATAATTATTTATTCATCGTGTTGTAGATTATTGTGTTATTGCGTTAATGGGCCAATAAGGCTCCAGGAAGTAAGAATAGCATTGTTCCATGGCTGGCACATGTGACAATTAAACACCTCTGATTCATGAGTCGTTACTGCCTTGGGAGTCGAAAAAGTTTTCTGGGTGCATTCCTGGATCTCTAGAAAATAGCAGTGCCTAAAGGGCCTGTCCCACGAGCATGCGACTCCATACGGCAAGCGCGACCTAATGTGGTCGTTTGAGCCGTACGGCCTCGCGGGGCCGGTCCCACTTCGATCGCCGGAGCCGTATGGAGTTGTGCGGAGCTGGTCCCGACATCGCACGGGCCCCACGAAAAACTGACACTGTCCAAAAATTCCGCGCGGCAACGGCCTGCCGGCCCGCAGCTGCATTGAGGCCGTACGCACCGCCTCGACGGGCGTGCGCAGTGTCTCGACGCTGTACGCACCGCCTCGACGGGCGTGCGCAGTGTCTCGACGCCGTACGCAGCGTCTGGACGCCGTACATCACGCGCGAACTTCCCGGGGTTTTGCTCGAACTTCACGTCAACTCGTACGGGATCAGTCGACCTCCGCGCGGCCCCCGCTTCCGGTTTGGTCGCGCTTGCCGCATGCAGGCGCTTGCCACATGCAGGCGCATGCTCGTGGGACAGGCCCTTTAGGAGAGAGAGGGGAGGAGGTTGTGGTGCGGTGGCGCAGAGGTGGAGTTGCTGCCTCACAGCGCCAGAGACCCGGGTTTGATCCTGACCACGGGTGCTGTCGGTACGGTGTTTGCACGTTCTCCCCGTGACCCGCGTTGGTTTTCCCCGCGGATGCTCCGGTTTCCTCCCACACTCCAAAGACGCACAGGTTCGTAGGTTAATTGGCTTCGGTGAAATTGTAAATTGTGTGTAGAAAAGTGCGAGTGTAAGAGGCCGTTAGTCGGCGTGGAATCGGTGGGCCGAAGGGCCTGTTTCCGTGCTGTATCTCTAAACTGAAGTCTGAAGGTGAATAATATTGAGCGGAAAATAATCTTCAATGTTTCACACAACACACGCAGATCAAGAAATAGAGAGTCTCCAACATTTTCTCTGTTTATTTGGATTTCCAGCATTTGCGGTATTTTGTTTAATTGTTATCAACCAGTACAGTGGACCTTGCCCCTGTCTTTGGTCAACCATTTAGTGAATGACGAGAAGCCGTATTTCCTTTGTGGCAAGTAACCAACATCTGTTTCTTTTTGTGCAGCTTCTGGGCTTTAGCCTCATGTTTATATCCTGCATAAAATGATTAAACTAAGATGAGTTTACTTGTGTTGCTGTGCGTGCTGCCAAATTAAATGTCTGTGGTTTGATTTGGTATGAACAACCAGAGAGGTATGTGTGCGGTTTGGAAAGCAGGTGTTACAGCCATTAGTCAATAGTTAAAATACATATTATGTTGCGTGTGTGGAGAACGATACAATGCTATCCTATAATGGTCCAATAGACAATAGGTGCAGGTGTAGGCCATTCGGCCCCTCGAGCCAGCACCGCCATTCAATGTGATCATGGCTGATCATCCACAATCAGTACCCCGTTCCTGCCTTCCCCCCATATCCCCTGACTCCGGTATCTTCAAGAGCCCTATCTAGCTCTCTCTTGAAAGTATCCAGAGAACCTGCCTCCACCGCCCTCTGAGGCAGAGAATTCCACAGACTCACAATTCTCCGTGTGAAAAAGTGTTTCCTCGTCTCCGTTCTAAATGGCTTACCCCTTATTCTTAAACAGTGGCCCCTGGTTCTGGACTCCCCCAACATGTTTCCTGACTCTTCTAGCATGTCCAAACTCTTAATAATCTTACATGTTTCAATAAGGTATCCTCTCATCCTTCTAAATTCCAGTGTGTACAAGCCCAGCTGCTCCATTCCATCAACATATGACAGTCAAAGGGTGGCTATTTTGCCCAAGCTGGAATAAAAAGGAACTGCAGATACTGGTTAGACGTACACCAAATATAGACACAAAATGGTTGTGGTTATGATCAGTACGGCTGTCAAAGGATACAGGGAGAAGGCAGGAGAATGGGGTTGAGTGGGGAAGATAGATCAGCCATGATTGAATGGTGGAGTAAACTCGTTGGGCTAATTCAGCCCCGATGACATGAAATTATGAATGCTGGGGTAACAGCAGTATGAACGTTGAATTCTCTAATTGGAGGTAACTGTCACATATACTCTGCTCCCCCCTCCCTTCATTTTCCCCCCTACCTCCACTAAAGGATGGTTTACCAGTTCCACAGCTCACAAGGGTGGTCACGGTGGCACAGCGTTAGAGTTGCTGCCTTATAGGGGGACGACATTGCTGCCTTTTGGGGACGACAGATGGCACAATGGGCTAAGTGTTCGGCTGGTAACCGGAAGGTAGCCGGTTCGAATCCCGCTTGGAGTGCATACTGTCGTTGTGTCCTTGGGCAAGACACTTCACCCACCTTTGCCTGTGTGTGAATGTGTGTGAATGTGTGTGAGTGATTGGTGGTGGTGGAGGGGCCGTAGGCGCAGATTGGCAGCCACGCTTCCATCAGTCTGCCCCAGGGCAGCTGTGGCTACAGAAGTAGCTTACCACCACCGAGTGTGACTGAGGAGTGAATGAATAATGCGATGTAAAGCGCCTTGAGTATTAGCAAGGCGCTATATAAATCCCATCCATTATTATTATTATTATAGCAAAATGCAGCGCCAGAGACCCGGGTTCGATCCCGACTACGGGCGCTGTCTGTACGAAGTTTGCACGTTCTCCCCGTGATCTGCGTGGGTTTTCTCCGAGATCTTCGGTTTCCGCCCACACTCCAAAGACGTGCAGGTTTGTAGGTTAATTGGCTTGGTATAAATGTAAAATTGTCCAAGTTGGCGATATGCAGAGTATTGCCCTGCCGACTACAACATTCAGAAGGTTCAGAAGGTTATTGTATCCCTCTTGAGATCACACCGGCTCGAGCCAACAATCAGCCTATCAGAGAACCACCCTGCCTATGGTCATCTATAGCTGGTCCTGATTTGTCCTGGTCTTTTCTTGCTTCCCATTCATAGGTTCATAAGATCATAAGTGCTAGGAGTAGAATTAGACCATTTCGGCCCATCAAGTCTCCTCCGCCATTCAATCACGGCTGATCTATCTCTCCCTCCCAACCCCATCCTACTGCCTTCTCCCCATAACCCCTGACACCTGATTCCTTCCAACCCCAATGAACTGTTCGTATTCTCCACATTTGCTGCCTGACACACTGACTTGTAGCGACATGAATGGTAACACATTGGTTTTTGCCTTTTATGCAGTCCGTCTGTCTTTTTATTATTTTTTGTCTCGTTTGAATGTAGTTTTTATTATTCTTTTTTTTGTGTATGTGTGTGGGTATGTGTGTGGGTATGTGTGTGTGTGGGGGGCGGGGGGTGGGGGAAACTTTTAAAATCTATCCCCTGCACAGAGAACCCGACCTTTTCTCTGTCGGGTCTCCGTTGTCGTTGGGGCCGAGCACCGTGGAGCGGCCTCCAGCAGGAACGACCTGGGTCTCCAGTCATGGAGCCTGCGGACCTACTCACCATCGCGGAGCTGGCCGAGTTCGGAGCGGTGGTGGCGCTCGGCTGCGACCTGACCCCGGGGATTCTGAGGCTCCAACCGCAGGTCTGGCAGACAGGAACACCGGGAGCCCGCGGGTCCCTGCTGGGAGACCGCTTTTCGGGGCTTCCGCAACGGTGACTTCACCCGCCCGAGTTGCGGGGTTGAAGATTACCTGGAGCGGGGCCTTACATCACCGCCCCGCGCGGCTTGGAATGGCTGCGGGACTTTGCTAGCGCCCGCCGGGGGCTCCAACAACAAGACCCGGAGCGCGGCCTTGCACCGCCCGGCGCAGCGTAAATGGCCGCGGAACAATTGCCATCGCCCGCCGGGGGCTTTGACTTTGACTCTGACTCTGACATCGGGAGGGGAATGGGAAGTGCAGGGGAAAGATAAGTCTTTGCCTTCCATCACAGCGAGGAGGAGATGCGCTGTGATGGATGTTTGTGTAAATTGTGTTGTGCCTTGGGTCTTTCTTGTGTGTATGACTGCAGAAACAACATTTCGTTTGAACCTCAATGGGGTTCAAATGACAAATAAATTGTATTGTATTGTATTGTTGTTGAATGGAATTAAGTGCCAATAAACATCCTGTGCATTACAAAATATTTTTATGTTTCCATTGAATTGCCATTTTCACAGCTTTAATTAAATGTATCTGCATGTTGAGACCATTTGTGCAGGAAGGAACTTCGGGTGTTTCACAGAGGAAGAGGACTTAACTTTCTGGTGCCTTTCCCCACAGTGGAAATGTTTGATTCTGCTGTGGGGGTGTGTGTGTGTGTGGAACTCTATAATGTGTTGTGTCCATTTTCTTTATTTTTTTAACCTTTTTCTATGGTTTGTATGGAAACTTATTATCTATTTTATGTAAATCACTTTGGTGTCAATGCGAGTTGACTTAAAACGTGCTATATAAATAAAACTTACTTACTTACTTACAGATGCTGGTTTACACCGAAGATAGAAACAAATTGCTGGAGTAACTAAGCGTGTCAGGCAGCGCCTCTGGAGAGAAGGAATAAGTGACGTTTCGCGTCGAGACCCTTCTTCAGTCCCATTCGGACAACGTCGTCTGAAGAAGGGTCTCGACCCGAAACGTTACCTATTCCTTCGCTCCATAGATGCTGCCTCACCCGCTGAGTTTCTCCAGCATTTTTATCTACCTTCGATTTTTCCAGCATCTGCAGTTCTTTCTTAAATAATTTCTTCTATAGTATTGCATTAGGTTGCAAATTTACATACAGAAACAAACATGGTACGAACTGGCTCTGGCCATGTCGATATTAAGACAAATCATGATTGTGATGTTCTATTTTGTTATACATTATTGTGCCTTTTCCCAATTACGTAAAAATGAATGAATAATGTTTCTACTGCTATTAATTTCTGAAGCTTTGAATCAGGTCCTTACTGCTCTTGAAGTGTAGAGTTTGTTGTGGCTACAATATGAATTGGTTTGGGGGAATTAAATTTACAGCTGCGTCACACACATTAAATTCCACTTGTTTCTATGTCCGATGTAACATCCTGATTTATGATGCCAAAGTAGGGGTGTAATAAAAATTTTACAGGGTAGAAATATCTCTGAAGAAATCTGCAAAAGCTGCAATTAACAGCAAGATTAAACGCAAGTGGCAGGAGATGAAAGGCAATTAGCGTATTTCTGTCAAACATTGTACATAACTTTTGTCACTTGCAGCAGAAGTAATTAGTATTCTGCCGCCTCTGTCCAGTGTTGTGGATGCCAAATAATTAACAGTGCTGTAAAATAGAGATGCATGGATCATTGTGCTGTTTAAAACAATGCTTTACTGTACAGGAATATTCTGACTACACCTGTTCCGAGCCCAACAACTGGCGTGATGCTACTGAGCAGATTTAGAATGTCACCAAGACTAGAATAGAACATTAGCACGGGCTCAAGGAGATAAAATCATTTCCAATTTACCAATCCTCGCAGAAAGAGAAGATGGAAGAGTTTTAGTTTAGTTTAGTTATACAGCGTGGAAACAGGCCCTTCGGCCCATCGAGTCCGCGCCGACTAGCGATCTCCCCGCACATTATCATTATCCCGCTCACGCTAGGGACATGTTACATTTATACCACCAAGCCGATTAACCTACAAACGTCTTTGGAGTGTGGGAGGAAACCGGAGCACCCGGAGAAAACCCCACGCAGGTCACGGGGAGAACGTACAAACTCCGTACAGACAGCACCCGTAGTCAGGCTCGAACCCGGGTCTCTGGCGCTGTGAGGCAGCGGCTCTCTCACTGGGGTTTTAAACCAGAACGGTGCAGAGACTCTGACACTAAGGTGGCGCCCAACCTTGGTGACTCTCTGTGTGATGGTCACAGAAGTGGATCTGCGATCGCTCATTACAAACACTCCACTCTTTTAAACCTCGACCCCTACAGCAGACACTTTCAATGGCTCAATTGTAATCATGTGTTGTCTTTCCGCAGACAGCTTAGCACGCAACAAAAAGCTTTTCACTGTACCTCAGTACACGTGACAATTAACTAAACTCAAACTAAAAAACTAGTTGAAGGGTCTTCAATGATAAGATAAAGTCAAGTTGTTAAATTGATCAGTTCTGGGCGGTGTGGAGAGACATCTAATGTTTCAACCATGTTGCCTAAAAAAAACTTAAATGCAGCCTATTCACCTAAGCAGAAAAATTGTAATTGGTTAGGACAGATTCTTTTGATCTCTGAACTGATTGTCCTTTTTCTTCTTCCCCTTGCCAGTAAATATGGGAGACGGTATTGACTACAGTCAGCAGAAACGGGAAAATATTGGTGACCTTATCAATGAAACTCTGGAGGTGTTTGAGCGCTTTGGTGGAGAAGATGCCTTCATCAACATAAAGTACATGGTCCCCACATATGAGTCCTGCATATTAAACTAAAACTCTACAAAAGGCAGGAAAATTTAGAATTGAAAACTTTACTGGGCACATTTGGACTGCAGTACTTCAAAATCATCTTCATATATTTCGGAAAATTTGAATGCCATTTGAAATAGAATCTCTTACAGGAAGTATAAAAACAAGCCATTATCAGTGGGGGAAAACACACGTTAGAAAAATGACAGAATTGGATTAACGTTGCATTTGTATTGTTTCATGATTTGATATATAATCTTTACAAATCTCTCCAGCCTCTGTAGTACTTTGACAATAATTAACATCTATTTCATTAAATAATATTCCACACAAATTAGTTGAGCATTTATGAAAAACCTATCCATGTGCACAAATATTAATATTGTCTGCAAACATTGAATTGTTTGTTCACTAACAATTATTCATTTGGGGATTGGTATTCCCCATTCAGTGTTTTAATGCCAGGTTTGTGAGGATGATTTTTCAGGCCTGGGTGTTGATTTCCAGAGTTCTGATGATGTTTCACAATGCACTCATCAAATCAATTGTTCATTGTACACAGGGAATGGAAGACATGTACTTTCAGCACCCTTAGAAATCCTGCACCAATTTAGTTTGGCTTAGGGATACAGTGTGGAAGCAGGCCCTTCAGCCCACCGAGTTCGCGCCGACCAGCGATCAAGTAAGTAAGTTTATTGGCCAAGTATTCACATACAAGGAATTTGCCTTGGTGCTCCGCCCACAAGTAACAACATGACATACAGTGACAGTTACGAATGACTCAGAAAACACTAAACATTAATAATAATAAGACATTAATGATAAAACACCATTGATCAAGCATGTGAACCAACAAAATACCAGATAAAAGGGACGCTACAGATTTTTGGCTACTCGTGGATAAAAACTGTTTTTATGTCTGGCTGTGGCAGCTTTGACAATCCGGAGTCGCCTTCCAGAGGGGAATGATTCAAAGAGTTTGTGGCCAGGGAACACTGCTTTGTAGTGTGGAAGGAAAGCCTCACACCCGGAGAAAACCCACGCAGGTCACGGGGAGAACGAACAAACTCCGTACAGACAGCACCTGTAGTCAGGATCAAACCCAGGTCTCTGGCGCTGTGAGGCAGCAACTCTACCGCTGCGCCACCGTACCACCCATAATTAACAGCCCACAACAAGCTCACACAAGCAGCAAAGTCATAATACCTGGATAAACCTTTACTGATGATGTTTGAGAGATAAATATTGGCCACGACACCACGGATAATTCCTTCACTTTTATTCTAAAACAGATCTTTCACATCAAAGATCGGCCCAGGTGACAAAGACCGATAAAGACAGCACGGTGGCGCAGCAATAGAGTTGCTGCCTCACAGCACCAGAAACCCAGGTTCGATCCTGTCTACGGGTGCTGTCTGTACAGAGTTCATACGTTCTTCCTGTGACCGTGTGGGTTTTCTCCGGGTGCTCCGGTTTCCTCCCACACTCCAAAGACGTACAGGTTTGTAGGTTATTCGACTTTGGTCAAATTGTAAATTGTCCCTAGTGTGTAGGATGGTTTTAGCGTACAGGGATTGCTGGTCGGCGTTGGGCCGAAGGGCATATTCCCGTGCTGTATCCCTAAACCAAAAACTAAACTAAACAGATTAATGATTGCAATTAATTTTCTGTTCGCAATGAAGAACTTGCTCCAGTTTGATCCATTTGTCCCGTGTTGCTTCAATGGGCAACATCCATGGTGCAGTGCCCATTGGTATTCAATAAGTAACTTGCTATCTCGACCCAGACATTAGTTAAAGAGTAGAAATAAGGAACCACAGATGCTTGTTGCAAATATAACCATATTTGGTTAATATGCAAAAGACACAAAGTGCTAGTGTGATACAGCGAGTCAGCCAACATCTCTGGAGAACATAGCTGGTGACCTTCAGGTTGGGATCCTTCGGACTCATCATCCTTTCAAGATACAACTTCCGAGGAAGAGTCTCGATCCGAAGGTTTGGAGTAACTCAGCGGGTTAGGCAGCATCTCTGGAGAAGATGGATAGGTAACGTTTCGGGTTGAGACCCTTCTTCACTTGAAACATCACCGATCGATGTTACCCAGAGATGCTGCCTGATTCGCTGAGTTACTCCAGCACTTTGTGTCCTTAGTTAATGTGTGTGGGAATGTTACTCATGGAGACACAAGAGGCAAATCCGGAGCGGTGGCGCAGCGGTAGAGTTACTGCCTTACAGCGCCAGACACCCAGGTTCATCCAGTCCACGGTTCCTGTCTGTACGGAGTTTGTACGTTCTCCCCGTGACTTGCGTAGGTTTTCTCCAAGATCATCGGTTTTCCTCCCACACTCCACAGAGACCTACAAGTTTGCAGGCTGATTGGCTTGGTGTAAATGTAAATTGTCCCTCGTGTGTGTAGGATAGTGTAAGTGTGCGGGGATCGCTGGTCGGCCCGGACTCGGTGGGGCCGAAGGGCCTATTTCTGCGCTGTATCTCTAAACTAAACTGCTTTGGTTGTCCACGTTTGCAAGTTTCACGACTTTTGGCTGCAATGTTTAAACACGATTGCCCGGTGCCAAACAAACATGCTCGCAATCCGAAGCGCAATATGGAGAGCGTCATGAGTGATTAAAACTGTGGTGGCCTTTAAGAGAAATTGTGCCACTTGGACGGTTCACAAAGGGATTGCAATATTATCCTGCCAATTTCGACATAATTAATGTTCCATACCCTCATCATCAGAGGTCTCGTTTGGAACTACATGAGAGACAGAGTTACTGTGGATGAACCCCCCACCGACAGCACCAAAGGAAGAGGTTGTGTTCAAACAGGGCACTAGAAATGATCATTTCCATTCTATTCTGCCATATAATTGTTTTAATACAGCTACAAGCTGCCAATTAACCTCCAACAGGAGAGGCACCTTTGAATCCTCCCACTCCAGAAGCATTGGGTTAATTGTGTGCCTTTCAGGAGTGCTAATTAGCAATTAGGAGAGAGGTCTACTATGGCAAGAAACAAAGCTAACCCTGATGTTCGAGTCAAGCCAAGATTATTATCATACGCGCAGGGTCCAGTGAGGTACAAGTACAAAGAGAATGGGCGGCACGGTGGCTGTTGTAGGTAAACCTACAAACCTGGACACCTTTGGAATGTGGGAGGAAACTGGAGCACCCGGAGAAAACCCACGCAGGTCGAGGGGAGAACGTCTAAACTCCGTACCGACAGCACCCGTAGCCAGGATCGAATCCGGGTCTCTGGCGCTGTGAGGCAGCAACACTACCGCTGTGCCACTGTGCTGCCCATAAAATGATCCTTCCTGCAGGTGTGGGACTTCAGGCTTCTGTATCTCCAGCCCAATAGCAGCAACACAAAGGATTTGGCTCAGATGGTGAGGATCCTTGCTGTCACTGTATGTCATGTTGGTACTTGTGGGCGGAGCACCAAGGCAAATTCCTTGTATGTGAATACTTGACCAATAAACGTACTTACTTACTTAGATGCCACCTTCTTGAGGCAACAACTCAATGTAGATGACAATAAACACTCTTGACTTGACTTGACTTTCGATGGTGTGGAGGGCTGTGTCTATGATGGACTGGGCTGAATCCCACCACTCTCTGCAGCCTCTTGCATTCCTGTGTGCT
Organism: Amblyraja radiata; assembly: GCF_010909765.2. Taxonomy (NCBI): domain Eukaryota; kingdom Metazoa; phylum Chordata; class Chondrichthyes; order Rajiformes; family Rajidae; genus Amblyraja; species Amblyraja radiata. The sequence continues at coordinate 3,199,001 of NC_045982.1, read as the reverse complement.
GGAATTGCCGTACCAGTCAGCATAACTTCAGCGCAGCATATGTAAAGGTTTATGTTTAGGAAGGAACTGCAGATGATGGTTTAAACCGAAGATAGACACAAAATACTGGAGATTTAGAGTATTCGGTGATAAGCTGAATCTCTTCAAACTTCTCAAAGGGTAGAGGCACTGGGGCAGTTTCAGTGCTGGGCCCAAGACACGTCATCTGAGATATTAATCCTCAGGAATTTTAAGCTGTAAAGTCTTTCAACAGCAAACCCACATGCTATTCAGACTTCAGACTTCCCCTTTATGAAGTCAACCATTGGTTGCCATGGAGATAAATGAAGGGTGTCTGAATTAGTCAGATCTGTAACATCCTGTCATGCAGGAAGTTAGCGGATGGTGAACTTTCTGACTGACTGCATTAATGAAAGGGCATCCAACGGAATCATTTATTTGTTTTTTTTGTTGTCTTTACTGCTGCTGCCTGATCTTCTGAGCATTTCCAGCATTTTATATTCATTTTTCAGGACACAAGGCTCCACATGTAGGAAGGAACCGCAGATGAAGTAACTCAGCGGGACAGGCGGGATCTCTGGAGAAGGAATGGGTGACGTTTCAGGTCGAGACCCCACTTCAGACTGGAGAAGCTGGTTTACACCGGAACTGCTGTTTACACTGAAGATGGACACAAAATGCTGGAGTAACTCAGCGGGATGGGCAGCATTTCTGGAGAAAAGGGATGGGTGACGTTTTGTGTCGAGACGGGTCTGAAGAAGGGTCTCGACCTGAAATATCACCCATTCCTTCGCTCCAGAGATGCTGCCTGTCCCGCTGAGTTACTCCAGCATTTTGTGCCCCTTTGTGTAAACCAGCATCTGCAATTCCTTCTTTCTACACAAACATGACCAAACTCGTCCAGTTGAATTTCCACCGCATCATGTAGGCCCGGACTCTTTACCACTCAGGTTGTAAAGCAATGGATTCCCTTTACCTTTGCTATTTATTCAGATAGCGCAGCGGTAGAGTTGCTGCCTCACAGCGTCAGGGATCTGGGTTCGATCCTGACTATGGGTGCGGTCTGTACGGCTTTTGCACGTTCTCCCCGTGACCAGCGGGGTTTTCCTCTGGGAATTCCGGTTTCCTCCCACACTCCAAATTTGTAGGTTAATTGGCTTGGTAAAATTGAGAATTGTCCCTAGTGTGCGTAGGATAGTGTTAGTGTATGGGGATCGTTGGTTGGCACGGGCTCAGTGGGCCGAAGGGTTGTTTCCGTGCTGTATCTCTAAACTAAACTAAACTAAACTAAATCTCTCCAATTGTCTATTTTCTACTAAATACTCACCTAACTATGTTCTCTTATTCATCCTTGGCTATCTTCAGAATCATTATCCACTGTCTTTTTCACCTCTCAAGCTACTAGTTTCAGAGCCTCATCAACGTTTGTGCCCCTCAAAAATTCATTCTAATATCTTCTCCCTCATCATTTGCTCCTTCATTACTTTTCCCTCTTTTGCAATTTGCTTCAAGATAATATTTCTTCCCCTTCCATCGTTCGATTCCACTGCGATTTTCTCTTCCTGTTCATCTGCACTATCCTTCAAATCTCAAAGCCATTTTCCAAAATACTTGTCCATCTTCCAACCTCTCTGCTCTTGTAAAACATCTTGGAACCATTCGCTTCTGCTGCTTGCAGTCATCATTCCGACTGTTCATTCATCACTGCTTGACTGAAATTCTTTTTCACTAAATGCACTTTGGTAATATTTATAATGTGCCAGTGCATAATCATAATAACCAAGTTTTTTCCACTGATTTATATAAACTATGCAGGCAAATAACGTGCTCCCTGAGGTTATGACTAAACTCCATTTCTGCCACGATTACCCAACTGGGGAACAGCCTTGGCAATATTAGGACCTACATCAATAGTTCAATGTCCCGCTGAGTTACTCCAGCATTTTGTGTCTACCTTCAATAGTTCTTTATTGCCACATATGCACAGCAGAGTGAAATTTCTTTTGCACAATCCACAAATGCACAGTCGCCATATTTTGGTGCCGTTTACAAAGAAAAATAAATAGTCCAAAGTCCAAAGTGGGTCCGTGCTCATGATGTACTGGAACAGCTCCTGATCCAGGCGAGCCCCAGGCTTCTGCAGGGCCTACTCCGTTGCCCTCGACCGGCTCGGCTCGCTGACCCACGTCCTTCTCTTCTCGTCGCCTCTGTGACCCGGGGGGAGGGGGGCTTCCTGCCGCCGACCCTGCAGGCGCTGGAGACAACACCCCTCTCCCTCCGGCCCACTCCTCACGTCCGTCCTTTAGAGGCAGGAAACATGTTCCCGATGTTGGGGGAGTCCAGAACCAGGGGCCACAGTTTAAGAAGAAGGAGTAAGCCATTTAGGACGGAGACGAGGAAACATATTTTCTCACAGAGAGTGGTGAGTCTGTGGAATTCTCTGCCTCAGATGGCGGTGGAGGCCGGTTCTCTGGATGCTTTCAAGAGAGAGCTGGATAGGGCTCTTAAAAATAGCGGAGTCGGGATATGGGGAGAAGGCAGGAATGGGGTACTGATTGGGGATGATCAGCCATTGAATGGCGGTGCTGGCTCAAAGGGCCAAATGGCCTACTCCTGCACCTATTGTCTATTGTCTATAGTCCTCCCCAGCGGCTCCCTCCTCCTCCTCCACTCTCCGGTCTCTGGGGGCCGAGCTCGGTAGCTTCCCAGCTTCCCCCCCGCCGGCCGCGGATCCTTCATGGCGGCGGTGAACCGCACAGGACTGTCACCGCACGTGGTCACGGGCAACCCGCCTGGTCTTCGTTGTGGGCGGCCACCAGATCTTTGTCGGTAGAATCGGCAGGTTTTACAAACTCATAGTCGTGACCAGCTAAGTTATAGACCAGGTACCGGGGAGGTAAAGTTGTTGCCGCACAGCGCCAGAAACCAGAGTTTACACGTTCTCCCTGTGACCTCGTGGGCTTTCTTTGGGTGCTCTGGTTACCTCCCACACTCCAAAGACATGCATGTTTGTAGGTTAATTGGTTTTGGTAAAAATTGTAAATTGTCTAGTGTGCGGGGTGATCGTGGTCGGCACGGACCCTGAGGGCCGAAGGGCCTGTTTCTGTGCTGCATCTCTAAAGTCTAAAGTTAATTCGCAGTGGTTAATGTCCCTCATTAACCACAGGTATTAATCGCCGATTTGACAGTGGTACACTTTGAGGAACGAGACTGATATCATTCATGGAACAGAGGCTGGGAAGTTGCATGTTAAACCTTAAAAGAGGTTAAGTTGTAAGATACTTGAGTGGCTGAGCTTTAGAGAGAGGTTGGGGAGGCGAGGACTATATGCCTCGGAGTGCAGGAGGATAAGGGATGATCTTATAGAGATGTACAAGGTCATGAGGGGAATAAATAGGAACCTTTTACCCAGAGTAGGATCATCAAGAACCAGAGGACAGAGGTTTAAAGTGGGAGGGGAAAGTATGAATAGGAACCAGAAGGACAACTTTTTCGCACAGAAAGTGGTGGGTGTATGGAATGAGCCAGAGGAGGTAGTTGAGGCAGGGACTACAACAACAGATAAAAGGCATTTGGACTGGTACAAGGATAGGAAAGGTTTAGGGGGGTATGGGCCAAATGCGGGCAGGTGGGACTAGTGTAGATGGGGGCATCTTGGGCAAGTTGGGACAAAGGGGCAGTTTCTGCGCTGTACGACTCGATGACTCTCTACCACTCCATAGAGTAGGAGAGTTTTTCCTTCAAGTGTTTAAAACTAAACTGTGTTTAAAATGGTGTTTACTTCCCATCTTTTTAAACTTCATGTTGTATTGCACTTACTCCATGTAAAAAAATCCTCTTTGCACGATAGGAAAATCTAATCATCTCTCTTCTTGCTTTTGTCAACAAATGCTGCTATCAAGCTTTCAAGTAAAGAAGATAACTAAGGAACAGATGGCTTGGGAGCATTGCATACAGAGAGCAGGAAAGAAAAATCACGTAATGTTTCACACGTCCAAAAAATGTCTTCTGTTCTACTGGTTTCAGTGAATATCAATGATATGTGAAGGAGAGTGTTATTCAAAGAGTAGGAACAAGATTTTTATCAGTTGGGCAACCTGAATTCCTACAATCACCATTCTTACAGTACAAAACCATATTCATATCTAATACAATTTAAAGAGCTTGGGTCAGTCTCCACATAATTTTTATGATCATTTCAATCAAAGGGGTAGCACGGTGGCGCAGCGGTAGAGTTGCCACCTTACAGCAGTTACAGCGCCGGAGACCCGGGTTCGATCCCCACTACGGGTGCTGTCTGTACGGCGTTGGCACGTTCTCCCCGTGACCCACATGGGTTTTCTCCGAGATCTTCGGTTTTCTCCCACACTTCAAAGACGTTTAGGTTTGTAGGTTAATTGGATTGGTATAAATGTAAATGTCCCTAGTGTGTGTAGAATAGTGTTAGTGCGCGGGGATCGCTGGTGCGGACTCTGTGGGCCGGAGGGCCTGTTTCCATGCTGTATCTCTAAACTAAACTAAACTAAACTATGCGAAGTACTTAGCCTTTTACCCCTGTGTGTGTACATTATATATGTAGAGCGCATAAACATATACTGTATAGGTATACTACAACTAAAAGGGTCTGAAGAAGGGTCTCAGATTCAGATTCAGATTCAGATTCAGATTCAATTTTAATTGTCATTGTCAGTGTACAGTACAGAGACAACGAAATGCATTTAGCATCTCCCTGGAAGAGCGACATAGCAAATGATTTAAATAAATAATAATAAGTGATAATAAGTGTCCGGGGGGTGGGGGGGTGATTGGCAGTCACCGAGGTACGTTGTTGAGTAGAGTGACAGCCGCCGGGAAGAAGCTGTTCCTGGACCTGCTGGTTCGGCAACGGAGAGACCTGTAGCGCCTCCCGGATGGTAGGAGGGTAAACAGTCCATGGTTGGGGTGAGAGCAGTCCTTGGCGATGCTGAGCGCCCTCCGCAGATAACGCTTGCTTTGGACAGACTCAATGGAGGGGAGCGAGGAACCGGTGATGCGTTGGGCAATTTTCACCACCCTCTGCAATGCCTTCCGGTCGGAGACAGAGCAGTTGCCATACCATACTGTGATGCAGTTGGTAAGGATGCTCTCGATGGTGCAGCGGTAGAAGTTCACCAGGATCTGAGGAGACAGATGGACCTTCTTCAGTCTCCTCAGGAAGAAGAGACGCTGGTGAGCCTTCTTGATCAGAGTTGAGGTATTGTGGGTCCAAGAGAGGTCATCGGAGATGTTGACTCCCAGGAACCTGAAGCTAGAAACACGTTCCACCTCCGTCCCTTTAATGTGGATGGGGGTGTGCGTGCCGCCCCTGGACTTCCTGAAGTCTACAATGAGCTCCTTGGTCTTCTTGGAGTTAAGGGCCAGGTTGTTGTCAGCGCACCATGCTGCTAAGTGCTGGACCTCCTCCCTGTAGGCCGACTCATCGTTGTTGCTGATGAGGCCAATCACCGTTGTATCATCTGCATACTTGATGATGGTGTTAGTACCATGTACAGGTGTGCAGTCATAGGTGAAGAGGGAGTAGAGGAGGGGGCTCAGCACACAGCCCTGTGGAACGCCGGTGTTCAGGGTGAGGGTTGAAGAGGTGTGCTTGTCTAACCTAACAGACTGGGGTCTGTTGGTTAGAAAGTCCAGTATCCAGTTGCAGAGGGAGGGGTCGATGCCCAGGTTACCGAGTTTGGTGATCAGTTTTGATGGTATAATGGTGTTGAATGCTGAGCTGTAATCGATGAACAGCATTCTTACGTAAGTGTCTCTGTTGTCGAGGTGGGAGAGGGCGGAGTGAAGTGCCGTTGAGATGGCATCCTCCGTACTCCTGTTCTTGCGGTAGGCAAACTGATAGGGATCCAGTGTGGGGGGTAGGCAGCTTTTGAGGTGTGCCAGGACCAGCCTCTCGAAGCACTTGGTGATGATGGGGGTAAGTGCAACTGGGCGGAAGTCGTTGAGGCTTGCCGCAGTGGAGTGTTTTGGCACTGGCACGATGGAGGTGGATTTACGGCACGTGGGGACAACTGCTTGGGCAAGTGACAGGTTGAAGATGTCAGTCCAGACGTCTGTCAGCTGCGCAGCACAGGCCCTGAGCACGCGCCCGGGGATGCCGTCAGGGCCAGCAGCTTTACGTGCATTAGTCCTACTCAGTGCCACGAATACGTCGTAGGGGGTGAGTGTGAGGGGTTGGTGATCGGCAGGTAGCACAGCCTTGATGGCTGTCTCTAGATTGTCCCTGTCGAAGCGGCCATAGAAGTGGTTAAGCTCCTCAAGGAAGGAGGCGTCGCTGGATGTGGGGGTGGTGTTGGAGGGTCTGTAGTCCGTGATGGCCTGGATGCCTTGCCACATGCGTCGGGGGTCGGAGTCTCAACCCAAAACGTCAACCATTCCTTCTTTCCAGAGATGCTGCCTGTCCCGCTGAGTTACTCCAGCTTTTTGTGTCTATCTTCGGTTTAAACCAGCATCTGCAGTTCCTTCCTACACAAGACTGTTTAATTGTCAGGCACCAACGATGGAAGGACAACATTCTTACTTGCAGCAGCATGACAGGAACGGAAAGTTTAATCATGATAAGTGCTTAGCTATTTCATTCTGTAATGTCTTGACGTTGTGAGGGATTGTAAAAAGCCTTTTGATTTCACGACCTGATTCCCCATTCAGGGAACAAGTTATCTCCTTCCCAGAAGCTGTCCAAAATCTGGAAGAATGCTGGCAAATGGAACGGAACAATGAGTTGTCCCAAATAAGCACCCTGACTCAAGAGCTAAAGATCACACCTCCTGGTTTTGGCTTCACTCAAGGATGCCAGTATGTCATCAACTGGTTGATCCATACATCGCTGCCGTAAGTGGAAAATCAAAGACGTGCCACAATGTGACCAACTTAATTATTGCAGAAGGTCACAACAGGACACAAAAGTGCTGGAGTAACTCTGCATCTCTGGAGAACATGGATAAGTAATGTTTTGGGTCGGGAATCTGTAGTGAATCTGTGGAATTCTCTGCCACAGAAGGTAGTTGAGGCCAGTTTATTGGCAATATTTAAGAGGGAGTTAGATGTGGCCCTTGTGGCTAAAGGGATCAGGGGGTATGGAGAGAAGGCAGGGATGGGATACTGAGTTGGATGATCAGCCATGATCATATCGAATGGCGGTGCCATTCGAAGGGCCGAATGGCCTACTCCTGCACCTATTTTCTATGTTTCTATGACCCTTCTTCAGAACATGAGGAGTCCATTTTGGCCATTGGCTCCAAACCAGCTCCCAGCACCACAGAGACGGTGGTCCTGACCTTCAAGTAACTCTTTGGAGACCTTGGAACTATCTTTAACCGGACTTTATCTAGCACTAAATGTCAACCCTTTATCCTGTATCTGTACACTGTAGACGGCTTGATTGTAATCATATACAGTCTTTCCACTGACTGGATCGCACGCAACAAAAAAGCTTTTTCACTGTACCTCGGTACACGTGACAATAATAAATGAAACTAAACCATTCCATCCCATGCAATTCACTCTATTCTTAATTTCCTACGGTCCTGCTTTTTTCCCCATCCTCTTGGCCATCAACCGCCCTTTGATTCCTTTGTCACTTATTTACGCTAAGAGCTGATTTGCAGTTGGCAATTGACCCACCAGCATGTGCTTGGGATATGGGAGCAACTCAGACCAAACTCACTGCGACACGGGGAAACTGCAGGCTTAACTTCAATGTCACTTCCCATTCTTGAAAACAAAATATGGACAACTTATTAATGTTGGCTGTGTGTCTTCACAGAGGAATAGCAAAACTCCACAAGTTCCTTCCTGAAGCACTTTTTTTAGCCAGTGAGACCAACATTAAACAATGATTCAATCAATGGTACTTTTACACAAGTAGCGATTTTTTTTGTTTTGCATACAGGGTGGCACAGTGGCGCAGTGATAGAGTTACTGCCTCACAGCACCAGAGTCCCGGGTTCAATCCTGACTACGGGTGCTGTTTTTACGAGTTTGTACGTTCACCCAGTGACCGCGTGGGTTTTCTTCGGGTGCTCCAGTTTGAGAGTGTAAGATCGTAAAGCACACAGAGTCTTCTTCTTGCGTATGGCGTGCACAGCCTAAAGTTGTAGGTCAACTTGTTCTATTTGATCTTGAAGTACACAAGAGTCACCAACTTTTAGGTACCAACTTGAATCCTTCAAGTCTGAATTTCTTTAAGATGTTAGAGTCTTAACTTGGCCATGAAGGACCATTGGCCTGGCAGCAGCATTGGGTCAATAGATAAATCATGATTTATCCTGGTGGACTATACTCAAAGGGCTGAATGGCCTAATTCTGTTCTTATGTGTTATGGTCTTATGGGTTATCCTAACCAAGTGATGTGTCAATGCCAATGTCCTCTACCGTTGCTCATTACCAAATGTTTAGTTTAGTTTATTGTAATGTGTACCGAGGTCCAGTGAAAACATTTTTGTTGCATGCTAGCCAGTCAGTGGAAAGACTATACATAATTACAATTGAGCCATTCACAGTGTACCGATACAAAATAAAGGGAATAACGTATTGTGGAAGGTAAAGTCCAGTAAAGTCCGATTAAAGATAGTCCAAGAGTCTCCCATGAGGTGGATGGCAGTTTATACTCTTTAGTTGGTGATAGGATGGTTCAGTTGCCTAATAACAACTGGGAAGAAACTGTCTCTGAATCTGGAGGTGTGTGTTTTCACACTTTTGTACCTCTTGCCTGATGGGAGAGGGGAGAAGAGGGAATGACCGGGGTGAGACGGGTCCTTGATTATGCTGCTGGCCTTGCCGAGGCAGCGTGAGATGTAGATAGATACAGTCCAGTTACAAAATATAAAGGTCTTTTACTGTCACGTGTACCAAATAAGGTGCAGTGATGTGCGAATTACCATATAGCCATACGAAAAAAAAGCAACAAGACACACAACTGCGTAAAAGTTAACATAAACATCCACCACAGCGGATTCCACATTCCTCACTGTGATGGAATGCAAAAAAGTCGAAACTTCTTCCTCTTTTTACCAACCCATATCACATATCCTCCCGTGTAGGCAAATCCAAGTCAAGTTTTAAAGTGAGAAACCATTTTAATAAGGTTAGAATTTTTTAAAAAAGAGAAAAATCTCAGCCTTTTTTGCACTTTTGTCAATATAGAACGTTAAATTTGGAGATGCAGCAATTTTAGGTTGCCACTTAAAAGAAAGGCGCAGAAAACTTTAATTTTGTTCTTTGGAAGCTTAAAAATAACACAGTAGTAAAAAAATTCCCAATGTTGGGGGAGTCCAGAATCAGGGGGCCACAGTGTAAGAATAAAGGAGAGGCCATTTAAAATTGAGATGAGTTCAAACTTTTTCACCCAGAGAGTTGTGAATTTGTGGAATTCTCTGCCACAGAAGGCAGTGGAGGTCAATTTACTGGATGAATTTAAAAGAGAGTTAGATAGAGCTCCAGAGCCTAGCAGAATCAAGGGATATGGGGAGAAGGCAGATTGATTGTGGATGATCAGCCATGATCACCATGAATGGCGGTGCTGGCCCGAAGGGCCAAATGACCTCCTCCTCCACCTATTTTCTACGTTTCTATAAAAAAAATTGTGAAGGGGTAGGCTCTACACTGGAATTCATAATACAATGCATACACTAATGGCGAGAAAATGAAATGACATGCTGTAGCATGCAGTGCATAAAGCCAATCAATTTTGTCAAAATTCCAAAACAGTCCCTTTAGTTATCTCTGGTTCAGGAGATAAATACTATCTTGCTGCACAGCTGCAAGCATTCAGGCAGCAGCGTGTGTGTGTGTGTGTGGTTTTGCAGAACAAATACATGCACAAAACAAAATGTTTGCCAGTAGTACGTGCATGCATGTGAGGAGGTACATAATGTGAAAGGAGAAGAAAGAAAGAAAGAAAGGAGAAGAGGATTGAAAACAGAACACTGGAGGGGGGGGGGATAATGTTGTTCTCTCTGCCTGTGTGTGTGTGTGTGTGTGTGTGTGCTGGCGAGGGCGCATGCGCCAGCCCGGGGAGGGGGCGGGACATGCGCCGCACCGCGCAACCAAACCTGCGCGATTTCCCGCCCACTGGGCGGTGATTGGCGACAGTTGGTGTCGGTCAGCGTGGGGGCGGGCGGTGATTGGAGCAGGCGGGTGTCGGTCAGTGGGAAGGGGCGTGGCGGGGGCGGGTGCAGGCAGCAGGGTCGGTTGGTCGGCGGTGGCGCCAAGGGGGGGGAGGGGCTGTCGTCCACCCGCCCGCCCGCCCGTCGTCGTCGTCGTCGTCTCCTTCCCCTCACACACACAACACACACACGGCGGCGGCGGCACAAACACCTCGGAGCGGCCTCTCTATCTCTCTCTCTCTCTCTCTGTCTCTCGCCTCACACGGAGCCGGCGGCGCCATACACACACACATATACATATCTTCACATACATACTTACTCGTGAGGGAGCAGCGGTGGCGGCGGCGGCATTAGCAACGATGATGGTCGGGGAAATGGAAGCCAAGGAGAAGCCGAGACCCAGTCCCGACTACTTGATGCAGCTGATGAACGACAAGAAGCTCATGTCGAGCCTGCCCAACTTCTGCGGCATCTTCACCCACCTGGAGCGGCTGCTGGACGAAGGTCGGTGCCGGGGGGGGGGGGAGGGGGAGAGTTGGGGAGGGTGAGGGGAAAGAGTTGTTGGGGGAGGGGAGGTGAGGTTGTTTAGTTGAGGGGAGGAAGGAGTTGAGGTTGTTTAGTTGAGGGGAGGTTGTTTAGTTGAGGGGAGGAAGGAGTTGAGGGGAGGGGAGTTGAGGTTGTTTAGTTGAGGGGAGGAAGGAGTTGAGGAGGGTGAGGGGAAAGAATTGTTGAGGGAGGGGGGGATGGGGGAGAGTTGAGGAGGGAAGGAGTTGAGGGCGAGGAGGAAGAGTTGTTGGGGGAGGGGAGTTGAGGGGGTCTTGAGGAGTTGAGGGAGGAAAGTTCAAGGGGCTTGAGAGGAGGGGGAGTTGAAGATTGTGAGGAGAGGAGGGAAGATAGGTTGTTGATTGTTGAGGGCATGGGAGAGTTGAGGAGGATTGGGGAGGGGAGGGGGAGAGTTGAGGTTGTTTAGTTGAGGGGAGGAAGGAGTTGAGGGGAGGGCGAGGAGGAGGAGTTGTTGAGGGAGGGGAGGGGAGTTGAGGGGGTCTTGAGGAGTTGAGGGGGGAACGTTCAGGAGGCTTGAGAGGAGGGGGAGTTGAAGATTGTGAGGAGAGGAGGGAAGATAGGTTTTTGAGGGCATGGGAGAGAGTTGAGGAGAGGGGAGGTTAAAGGGGGTTGGGGGAGAGTTAAGAGGAAGGAAGAGGTGAGGGGATTGGGGATGGTGGGAGGAGTGGGGAAAGGAGGTAGGTGGGTCTAGAGGGAGTGGAGAGTTGAAGAGTTGGAGTGAGGGTGAATTGAAGTTGAATGAAGAGGGGATGTGAGGGGAAAGGAGGAAGAGGAGAGTTGGGGAGGTATGTGTGGGGCTGGAAGGAGTGGATGAGAGTGAGGGAAGAACAGGCTGTAGGGAGGGAGTTGAGGGAAGTAGGAGGGTGAATTTGGATGGAGGATAGTTTGGGGAGGAAGGGAAGTTTGGGGGGGGGAGTAAATGAGGCTGGAAGGAGAGAGTTGAGGAAGTTGGGAAGTAGGAGGGGGTGACTGGGGAGGAGAGGATGTTTGTGGAGGGTCGAAGAGAACAATTGAGGGGGGGGCTAGAAAGGGGGGGAAAGAGTTGGGGAGATATGCTGGAGGAGAAGAGATGAGAGGAAGGGTGAGGATGGAGGAAGATGTGGGGGAGGTGAAAGAGGAGAGATAAGGGGTGGGGGATGGTAGGGAAAGCAACGAGGCCAGAGGGGGGAGGAAAGGATGAGACAAGTGAAAAGAAATGAGGAGGTGGGTGAAGGGAAGATAGAGGAGGGGGATCGGAAGAGGTTGAGGGATGAGGAGAGAAGAGTTGAAGGCTAGTGTAGAAGGTAAAAGGCTGTTGGAGGCTGAAGGGATAGTTGGAGAGGGGGATGGTGGGTGAGAAAAATGTAGAGGAAAAGTTTGGGTTGGTTAATGGAACAAGAGTTGGGACTGGCCAATGCTTTGGAGTAGTAGTAACTCTTGAGGGGCAACCCCTGCGCAGAAAGAAAGTGTCCCTCCGCCTCCCGAGCCAGGAAACAGCTTCCCTCTTGATAGAATTGTTCTTAGTGGTTGGCATGGGGCATTTTTTTAAATAAAAAGAAAAAAATCAAATCGACCATGCTTCGGAAGGCACTGGGACATAGCATGGTGGGCGATTTATTATTAATCCAAACTTTCACATACTAAACTTCCACAGACAACGGATCGCCCTGTGTTTAACTTGAAAATAATAACTCGTGGAGAAGTTGGATATCCCGAGAACACGTTCCTGCAGTAGTTGGGTTATTTTTCTTTGAATGTTCCTCTCCGGCCCACAATGTGAACAAGCAGGCCTAGTTCCATGCCTACATTTTGCAAGAGGCTGCATTAAAACTTTATTTTCTCTCCCTGATATAAATTCAGGAGCCTCTGGGTTAACTAGTGGGCTGCACGATCGCCGGGCTGCTGCTGTTTCCTGAAACTTAGGGGAAAGCAGTTAATTCATTTATAGGCGGTTTGAACCGCTTTGCGAAGTTTGTTTAAACTTTTTTTTGTTTTCGTGCGTAGTCGGAATTTTTTCCAGAGGAAGTCAAGCCTCCTTTTCCTGCTCTTGCACCAAGCCACGTTGTTTGCGATAATTGCTGAGAAATTCGTCTGAAAATGTCGGCTTTCCGTTTCCAGCTATTGCCCTCCCCCTCCCTTTTTTGTTTAAAATGCATTCTTACTGAAAAGCAGAAGGCCATGGATTTTTGTTTCGCCCACCCTTGAAGCCCACATCGGAAAGTGTAATCGCATTGCAAATGCAACGCGAGCTCCAACACTAGGCTGCGCTAGACGATGCAAAACAAATTTTCAGATGAGTCCTTGACGAGACCGATGCAGAATTGATTTCCTAAAATCACTGTTTACAGCAGGGCATTAAATAATTAAAAATGAAGGGTAAGGCTAATTTGTATGATCATTGCATTATCAAATTCCCTGTCAATTCTTGCAGGTGAACAATTTCAATTGCTGGTGGTCAAATAATAATTGGAGCTGGATAATCTTTGTTATAATTTCTGAATAGTTGCTTTTGCTGTGTGGCTCTCTTAACACGAGAAATATGACTAGGTTACCTGGGATTATCATGGTAACCAATCTACTGATCCCGCAAGACTTCCTGCTGAGCAGGATTTGGTGATCTGAATCCAAGCGCAGAGACTTGGAGTAAAGGCCCCTCTCGTCCGGTTCCTGTTTATTTGCAAATCAACGTAGTCAGGATTGGTATTCTGCTGACTACAGCATTGTGTCGGTAAAGCATCAGGGGACCTCAGCTAACCATTGTTTTGGTGTTTTCTTTTGGTGTCTGTGGGTGGATTCTTTTGCCTCCTTGTTTTACCGTCTGTTTTTTTGGATGATATTATGAAGCCTGTTTCTTCTAAGATATAAGACATTTCATGGTGTGATTCGAAAGAATGGAGGAGCCCTACTAGTTCTTTGGTCAGTTTTAATCCCTCAATTGGTTTCTGAGATATTTGATTAGAATCGCACTGCTTTTTGTGGGGGCTTGCTATGTTCAGATTACCTATTGCAATTTGCACATTGCATTTGTGATTGTGCTTCAAATGGTGCTTGATTACCTATGGAGCGCTGGTGGATGTCCTGAACACGTGAAAGCGACAAATAGGCACAAATCTTTTAGCGTTTAGTGTTGTGAATAGACCAAATTATCGCTTCAACTTCAGGTTATTATTGTGATGCCAATACCCTGATTTCCCTCAGTCCCACTATGCAGTTTGAGGTGAAGGTTTTCATGGCTGCAAAAATGGACGATTCTTGATACTGCTCTCTCTTTTCTGCAGCTTTCATATATATATTTTTATGGGTTCTCCTGTGGGGAAAAAAAGAATCTCCAAATGACCAGAGTATATCATAAATATTTTGACATAATGGAGACTTGTTGGCATCTCATTGATATTGTTACACATCCTGTTATTCCTCCTTGTTGAGTTCACCTCTTTTCTATACCCATTTTTATTTACGTACCATCAAGAGGCACTGTTCTACATATTCCAGTATTTTTCCTTTTTCCATTTTGACTTTAAACCAAGATCCTTTTCGATTTGATGTACAGTTTAGATCACCTTTCCAGCTGCCGCTTTATCTTCTGCCCAGAAAAAGACACCCAATATTGGAGTAACTCAGCGGGTTAGGCAGCATCTCTGGAGAACACGGCCAGGGGATGTTTTGGGCCTTCAGGAGTCTGAAAAAGGATCCTCACCTAAAACGTTTCCTATATATTTTCTCCAGAGATGCTGCCTGACCTGCTGAGGTATTCCAGCACTGTCCTTTTTTGTAAACCAGCATCTGCAGTTCCTTCATCTTCTGTGCACCTCACACTGTAGATCAAATTTTCTTTGAACTTTTGTACTTTGTGACCTCTGTCCCTGTTTCAGTTCCATTTCATTTATTTGGGTATTGGGTGAATATTATTGGAACTTTGAAGAAGCTTTGAATAAAACTTGGGAGTAAAAGCTTGCAGCAAGAGATGCTATGTGCAAGTCATCAATGGTGGTCTTGGGTTATAGTCTCCGTATAAACTAAGTGCGAAACATAGTGCTGGAGCAACTTAGCGGGTCGTCAGCATCTGTGGGGAGAAATTGACAGACTTCAGTCTGAAGAAGGATCTCGATCTGAAACTTCACCCATTCCTTCTATCCAGAGATGCTACCTGTCCCGCTGAGTTACTCCAGCATTTTGTGTCTATCTTCGGTGTAAACCAGCATCTGCAGTTCTTTCTTACACAGACAACATTTTGGGTTGTGACCCTTCTTCGGACTGAGAATAGAGGCAAGATAGCCGGTAAAAAGAAGTGAGGGGAAAGGATGGGGCAAGAGCTGACGAGATCAGTGAATCCAGGTAAGGAGGGCTTAGTTGGCATATGAGTCGGGTGGGGCAAGAAGGATGAAGCTGGAAACCAAAGGTGGAGTTGATGTGCAGATAAAGATAATCATAATAATCATTATACAGATTAATGGGAGGTTAAATGTAGAATTAGAGGGAGGGATGGTGGATAGAAGGGAACGGTTGAGGGGGAAGAGAAGAAAACTGGGGCACAGAGGTGGGGAGGAGGGAAAAGGAACATGGGAAAGGATTGTATGCGGGGGAGAGAGAAGTGATCTGGGTGGATGAAGAGAAGGGATGTAATTTACCTGAAATTGGTGAATTTAATATTCATGCTGTCAGGTTGTGAACTAGCTACGCTGAATATGAGGTGCTGTTCTCGTTCCGGCAATGGGCAAGGCCAAAGACAGACAGGTGGAAATGGGAATAAGGGGACTAAAGTGACCAGCAACCGGGTGGTCCTGGTGGAGAGAGCATGTGTTTGACAAAGAGGTTACCCACTCGACATCGGTACATTGGTCACAACAATGTGGAGGAGGCAACATCGAGAGCTCAGAATGAAATATCCCCTCCAACTGAACCTTGACATTTCAATTTATGCCTTTATCTGGGTCTGAATTTTTACATGGAGAATCTGTTCACATGCTGCTTGTCGCATTTCAAATGACCACCAACTTTCTGACAGTGATAAATAGCTGGTGCACTTTAGTCTGCAGTATGCAAGGTAGTGTGCTGTTTAGCTTGCAGGATTTATTAGGCATTAGCTCAGATTATCTTTTCAACTGATATTGTTCCATTTTTGAAATTCAGTAGAGTTTGGGTTTATGTATAGACCAATACTAGACGTATTAGTATGCACTTTAGTGAACAAACCTGGTCGACTCAGCTGAAACCATTGGAGTTCCCTTTAAATTTGAGATTGCTTTGAAGTTTATTCCATGTGCTTATTGATCATATCTTGCCAGTCAAAATGGGTAATATTTTTAGTTCATCATTCTCTTTCCTACTCCCTTATTATTCAGCACTGCTATTTTAATCTTAGATTTTGTATAGATTTGCTCTGCACCTGACTGTTAATCATTATTAAAAAATGGTGAATGGTGTGTAAAAGATTACTAAACACATTTGGCAACTAACATAATAATAATAATAATAAATACTTTATTGATCCCCTCAGGGAAATTTAGATGTCCAGAAGCCCCCAACCAACAAACCCACAGATTCAAAACGAACGCAGACAGAAAATACATAGAATACAATGTGGACACTACCGGAGAGCAATAAATACTTAAAAAGACCAATAATTAACAATTAAAAATTAAAAATTGCAAAATGCATCCCCCTACAGCCTAGATTATAAAATCTAATGGCTGCAGGGGTGAAGGATCTCCTGAACCGCTCCGTTCTACAGGGCAGGGAGAGGAGCCGGTTGTTGTTCCGAGTGCTCTTTTGACTCTCCAGAATTACATGGAGGGGATGCCTGGGGTTTTTCAGGATGACCTGCACCTTGTGCCTCATACGCCTCTCAAGCACATCCATCCCAGAGTCTACTCTCCCCTCCAGCACTGAGCTAGCTCGTTTGACCAGCTTCTTGTTGTTTTTTGCACTAATGCTGTTGCCCCAGCAGACAACAGCGTAGAAAATAACACTTGCAACCACAGTGTTGTAAAACATGTGCAGCATATCATTACACACATTGAAGGATTTGAGCCTTCTGAGGAAAAAGTCTGCTCTGGCCTTTTTTATAGAGGGAGTCAGAGTTGACAGACCAGTCCAGTTTGTTATCAAGGTGCACTCCAAGGTATTTATATGTCTGCACCACCTCAATGTCAGCCCCTGCAGCATTGACCGGCTGAAGGGGGAGCTTGGACCTGCCGAAGTTAACCACCATCTCTTTAGTCTTAGTTGTGTTCAGGATGAGACAGTTCTCTTCACTCCTGGCACAAAAGGAACTGGTCAAGTTCCTGTATTCCTCCTGCCCGTTCCTTATACATGCCACAATCGCTGTATCATCTGAATATTTCCGTACGTGGCATGTGTCAGACTTATAGTTAAAGTCTGCTGTATACAGGGCGAAGAGGAACGGGGCCAGAACCGTTCCCTGTGGGGCTCCAACATTGCACACCACTGTGCCAGAGACACTGCCCTGCCCTGTAGAACATAATCAGAACTGTTCAGTAATGTGTACAACTGAAATGTGTGTGAGTGGGAGGCAAGTCATAGACATAGCCCCTTCTGCCACTCAATCCATGCCTGCCAATCATTAAGAAATCATTTGCATTAATCTTTAAATAATCCATTTTATTCTCCCTACATCTCCATGGATATCCATCCCCATTCTGTTACTCGCATCCCAACAGCAATTTTCAATAACCAATCAACCTGGATGTCTCTTTATCGTATAAGGGAACGTCCAGGAAAGCCCTCGTGGTCACAGGAAGCATGTGCAGTCTACACGGTGCTGGAGGTCAGGATTGAACCTAGGCCACTGGAGCTGTGAGGCAACAGCTCTACTAGCTATGCCGCAACCTTCCTTCGCCTTTACCAAGAATTTCTCATTATTTCCTTCTGCCATTAATGCCCCAGGTAATATTGTTGACCAGTTTGGGTCTTGCCTTTAGGTCATATCCAGCCTGTGCAGTTAGCAAATAAAATAGTGCTGCAGTAACTGGGTCAGGCAACATCTCGGCAGCATACAATGCCCTCCATAATGTTTGGGACAAAGATCCGTTATTTATTTGCCTCTGTACCCCACAATTTGAGATTTGTAATAGAGAAAATCACGTGGTTAAAGTGCACATTGTCAAGTTTTATTGAAGGGTATTTTTATACATTTTGGTTTCACCATGTAGAAATTACTACTGTGTTTATACATAGTCCCCCCATTTCAGGGCACCATAATGTTTGGCATCACAGGTGTTTAATTGCCTCCTTAATGCAGGTATTAGAGAGCTCACAGCACTTAGTCTTTACTCCAGTCTTTCCATCACCTTTGGAAACTTTTATTGCTGTTTATCAACATGAGTACCAAAGTGGTGCCAATGAAAGTCAAAAAAGCCATTATAAGACTGAGAAACAAGAATAGAACTGTTAAAAGACATCAGCCAAACCTTAGGTGTATCAAAATGAACTGTTTGGAACATCATTAAGAAGAAAGGGTGCACTGGTGAGATAACTAATTACAAAGGGACTGGCAGGCAAAGGAAGACCTCCGCAGCTGATGACAGAAGAATTCTCTATAATAAAGAAAAATCCCCAAACACCTGTCTGACAGATCAGAAACACTCTTCAGGAGTCAGGTGTGGTTTTGTCAATGACCACTGTCTAGAAGAGTTCATGAACAGAAATACAGAGGCAACATTGCAAGATGCAAATCACTGGTTAGCTGCAAAAATAGGATGACCAGGTTACAGTTTGCCAAGAAGTACTTAAAAGAGCAACCACAGTTCTGGAAAAAGGTCTTGCGGACAGATGAGACGAAGATTAACTTGTATCAGAGTGATGGCAAGAGCAAAGTATGGAGGAGAGGAGGAACTGCCCAACGATACGATACGATACAATTTATTTGTCATTTGGACCCCTTGAGGTTCAACCGAAATGACGTTTCTGCAGCCATGCATTACAAACAAATAGACCCAAGACACAACATAATTTACATAAACATCCATCACATTGCTGTGATGGAAGGCCAAAAAAACTTAAGATCCAAAGCATACCACCTCATCTATGATGGGGGTGTTGTGGCCTGGCATGTTTGGCTGTTGAAGGTACTGGTTCACATCTTCATTGATGATACAACTGCTGATGGTTGTAACAATGAATTCTGAAGTGTATAGACACATCGTATCTCGTCAAGTTCAAATTCAAACAAATGTGGTTCATTCTACAGCAAGACAATGATGCCAAACATACTGCTAAAGCAACAGGAGTTTTTCTAAAGCTAAAAAAAATGGTCACTTCTCGAGTGGCCAAGTGAACCCAATTGAGCATGCCTTTTATATGCGGAAGAGAAAACTGAAAGGGACTAGCCCCCAAAACAAGCATAAGTTAAAGATGGCTGCAATACAGGCCTGGCAGAGCATCACCAGAGAAAACACCCAGCAACTGTTGATGTCCATGAATCGCAGACTTCAAGCAGTCATTACATGCAAAGGATATGCAACAAAATACTAAACATAGCTGTTTTATTTACGTGATGTTGCTGTGTCCCAAACATTATGGTGCTTTGAATTGCGGGGACTATGTATAATCACTGCTGTAATTTCTACATGGTGAAATCAAAATGTATAAAAATGGCCTTTATTAAAATCTGACATGTGGATTTTTTTTCTATCATAAATCTCAAATCGTGGAGTACAGAAACAAATAAATAAATGATGGGTCTTTGTCCCAAACATTATGGAGAGCTCTGTACGTGGAAAATATGGATGGGTGTCTATTTTGGTTGGGACTCTTCTCCAGACTGATTATGAAGGGGAGGGGGCTGAAAGAGGGATGGGGCAGGATAAAGTGTGGCGGGTGATGGGTTAATGCAGTGGGGGGGGGAGGGGTTTAATAGCCAAATAGTTGGACAAAGGCCAGAGTTAAAAAGACAGAAGGTGCGAGACGAAAGGACTGAAGAGTTGTGAAGCTGCAGCTGCAATTGTGAATATGCAGTTTAGCATCTGGGTACTCAGACTGGACACAATTCCATAATTGAAAATTAATAAACTGTCAATGCTAGAAATCTGAAACAGAAAATGCTGGAAGCATTTGATAGATTCACGGATGCCACCAAACCTGTTTTAAACACTCCTTATAGTAATAATACTTTAACTTTTGCAGGTATTTTTAGGTGTAGGTGAGGCAAGTTTGTTGACGTTGTCTAGTTAAATGTGATTGCAAACTAAAGCTAATGGGAAATATCCTTGAGCCAAGGATATTTCATCGATGCCACGTATTGATTGACCTGCGATCTGCTGCTTCATAAGTAACATGTCTGGTTGGGTTGGACAACTGCAAAGTACTGGAGCAGAAAGGTGTTTTTTGTGGCATGGTTACAAGTTTTGATTTTGATTGGAATTCTATTTGCTTTCTGTCTACCACTCTTCCTGATCGTCTGCTGAGGAACTGTGGCAATATTAACAGCCATTTGTTGTGTCTAGTTGAAGGACAAGTCCTTGATTTGATACCTCCTTAAGCATTTTTCCCAGAAGATGGATAATGTATTTGACACTTGCCTCTGTATTGTGCTAACATTGTAATGTAGCGGAGGAATGTCATTCAACAACTGAGGTTTTTGCAAGGTGCCTTCTGCACTCTTTTTACACTGGTTGGTTGCACAATCTGAAATCGGCTGTGGCGCAGTACGTGTTTGGTTTGAAGATTATCTTTTTGAAGAGAATAGATTCTGAGGAGGCTTTATGAAAGAAATTCTGAGGATGATTCCCTTTGAGGCAGATCTAGAACCAGAGGAGAATTGTTTTGAAATGAGAGGTCCACCATCTAAGAACAAGGGGTTTTGAGCATTGTGAATCTTTGGAATTACCTGAATTGGGGAGATGTGGAAGCCGAATCATTAAATGTAAAGGCTGAAGTAAATGCATCTTGGGTCAGTAGGGAAAACTTTGAGGTAGAGGCGAGGCCAAAATCTAGTTCGTTTTTATTAAATGACAGAACCTGTTTAAGGGGCCACACAACCACCTCTTGGTCTTGTATACTTCCTGGCCTCGGGCAGATATCACAGGAGGGTGGAATTAGTATCTTAGGAAACATGTCTGTTACAGAGATCAGTGACTGAGCAAATCTTTTCTAAAACATTTGTGAAATCAGTCCAATGTTGAATAAGCATTTAGACGTTTTGGAGACAGTTGTAATGGAGCGCTGAAATAAGATTGGCGGGTGATTCTCCAGGTATTCAACCATTTACGCACTTGATTTGTTATTACTGATAGTTTCAAAACAGTAAAGCACAGGAACGGGCCAACAATGTCTGCCCAACATGATGCCAAGTTAAACTAACCTCGGCCAGCATGTGATCCATAGCATTCCATTCCCTGCATATACATTTTTCCTGAACCCTCCCAAATAATGCTGCTTGTGAATTAATTGTGAATTATCCTTTATCCTACCTCTACATTTCTTCCATTCCCTCCCTCAACAACATCCAGATATTGTTTGTGTTTTGTTCTCTGTCTGTCCTTTAGACTATTTATTAGGTGGTTTTACACAAATGACTGCTGCTTTAGTTCCAGCTTTAATGTCACTTTGATGCCTGGCATATTTGCTCATCTGAGGAATTTTTATTGTAATCAAATTTTCACAATCTTGAACAGCCAGGTTATGAATCGTGGATGAGGCTCATATATATATTATGGGTATCGTCAGAATGTGGTAACTTGTCGATATCTGATCTTTAATGCTCTTTTTGTCACAAAGAGCCTCACAAAGAGTTTATGGATTTGTGTAAATCTCATTCATTTCATCTTGCATTGCATCACTTGATGCAGTACGTCCTTAGATTACTGAAAATATTTTAACAAATGTCAGAATTTTGCAAAAATTGACCACATTTAGGTTTGTGATCTTCCAATTCTGTTAGACTGTATGAATTGGGTGGACTATTGTACTATAGAAAAAAGATAATGCGAGTTGAAATATGGCCTATTGACACAATAATCGAAGGTAGACAAAAGTGCTGGAGAAACTCAGCGGGTGCAGCAGCATCTATGGAGCAGAGGAAATAGGCAACGTTTCGGTCCGAAACCCTTCTGAAGAATGATTTCGGCCCAAAACGTTGCCTATTTCCTTCGCTCCATAGATTTCTCCAGCATTTTTGTGTACCTTCGATTTTCCAGCATCTGCAGTTCCTTCTTAAACAAATTTCCATTAGATTTGGACGGTGGAACTGTTTATTGGCCATCTGTTTTAAGTACAAGGGAGAGTGATGGACATCATCTACATAGACTTCAGCAAAGCCATTAACCAGGTTTTGCATGATTGGCTGGTCCAGAAGGTACATGGGATTGAGTATGAGATAGCAAATTGGTTACAAAATTGACTTGGTGGTAGGAGGCTGGGGTGGGAGTGGTGCTTTTCAGATTGGACACATCTAAGCAGTGGTTCTCTGCAGGTTTTCAGATGACACCAGAATTGGTGGTATTATTGACGATGAATATGGTTGTCTAAAATTATGAACGGGTCTAGATCAATTGGAAAACTGGACATTGGAATGGCTGGTATAATGTAAAGTGGCAAGTGTTAAGTGAAGCATTTTAGGAATTTAAAACGGGGCAGGACACTTGCAGTGAAACATTTTGTGGAATGAAGGCTGAGGAATGATCTCATATACAATTGGGGGGCGTAGATAGACTCCCCTAATCTGAGGGATGGGAAAGTGGAGAAATGAACAAATATTAGAGGGCATAGGTTCAAGGTAAGAGAAGAAAGATCTAAAGGGGATCTGAGGGGTATGTTTTAAATAGGATGATGCGTTTATGGATCTGCCAGCGGTGGTGGTAGTGGCAAGTACAGCTACAAAGTTTGAAAGACATTTGGGCAAGTACATGGGTATGACAGGACCAGAGCGATAGAAATGTAGGCAAATGGGATTAACATAAATGAGAATCTTGGTTGGCATGAATGAATTGGGCTGACGAGCCTGTTTCCTTGCTGTATCACTCTGAATCGTGCTCCAATCCCAAGTATCCTTAAAGTGAGTAGCATTCAAGGCCACTAGTATTTGTATTTGCCACGTTAGCTACTTTAGAATCTGAGAGTAAGCATGGCAGATTAGCTCCCCCAAGGACATTGGTGAACCAAATGGGATTATTGACTGTCTGGTAATTTTCTGGCATCATTACTGATGTTTTTAAAATTCAAGATTAAATTCCACGGTGGATTGAAACTCGAGCTGTTAGATTGTTACTCTGGCAATTTAATTGCTGCACTATCACTGTGTTCCTTTTGCTGGAGTTGAGTTCAGTAAATGTCATTTATAATGAAATCACATGCTAATTGTTTGCAGTTTATAAATAAGGAGCTGTTCATATTTAGACAAATGAGGCACAAATATTTCTGCTGTCATGAATTTTTGGAATGGATCTACAAGAATCACTGTCTTAAAGGCACCCAGCATCATCAGAGACCCACGCCACCCTGGCCGAGCTCTCATTTTCCTTCTGCAATCGGGAAGAAGGTAGAGGAGCCTGAAAACTAATGTCCAGGTTCAGAGCAGCTTCTTCCCTAGAACCATCAGGCGATTGAACACTACAACCTCCAAATAGGCTCCATATAGACTTGGGGGTATTATTTTTGACTGTGCACTATTGTCTATTTATTTGACCTTATATACTGAACTTTTCTTTGTTGTTTCTTATGGGTTTTACAGAATGCTATGTTTACATATCTGTTGTGCCACTGCAAGTCAGAATTTCATTGTTCCGTTTTGGACATATAACAATAACACTTCCTCCGAGGCTGGTGGAAGTGGGGTCTTGGAATATTTTTCAGGGGAGGTTGATAAATTCTTGCTAAGCAAGGGAGCGAATGGTCACGACTGGTAGATGTGAATGGAGTGCTGAGGTTCCAACTGTCAAGATTTTATGAAAAGATGAGACCGACCCTAGGCTGCCGGGGTGGTGGTGAAGGCAGATATGATAGAAGCATCTAGAGGCTTTTAGATAGGCAGAGGAGATTAGTTTACATTGGCATCAAGTTTGGCATGGACATTATGGGCTGAAGGGCTTGTTCTTCTGCTGCACTGTTCTGTGTTCTAAGATTTAGTGGCTTTGTTTCTAATTTGTATTTTATGTAGGAGCGCTGAGAACCATTTGCTTGCTTCACGTCTCATTGGCATTCTAATTGATGTGATGGTGACACTGTTGAAACTTCCAGGCCCAAGATTCTTGATGTGAACAATTTTTAATGAGTATATGTGATGAATTTAGATGAAGTTTGAATGAAATACTGCCAGTAATTGTAATGTGCAAGTTGCTGTGTTTAAAAAATATAGAATATTGTTGCATCTCAAGTTTGAACTATGGAGCAATGATGTTTTATTTTTTTTAAATCGGTTGGAAAGTGCTTTATCCTTTTAGATGCGGTGCTGGTTTTTTTTGGACACCCGTACTGTGGTTATTTTCATTTGGATAATTTCAAGAAAACATTTTGGGGGCCAATGAGGTATTTGATTAGCAAAACATGGTGCTGGAGAAACTCAGCAGATCGGGCAGTATTCGTGGAGGAAATGGACAGATGACCTTTCGGGTCGGGACCTCGTATAAATCGGTCTAAAATGTCCTGACTCTGTCGTCTGTCCATTTCCTCCACAGATGTTGCCGGATTCGTTGAGTTCCTCCAACACTTTTGTTCCAGAATCTCGAATTTCCCATCTATGGGTTTGGTATTTGAAGTTCCCAATTTGTTAGTTTTTTGCTCTGTTACACTTACAAGATATGAAATAGCGAGATAATTTGGCTCATTGGGTCCATGTTATCCGCTGAGGAACCAGTCCCACTGAACCTTAGTTCCTTGTACTCCTAGGATCCGTGCACTCACATGTGCTCTTTATCTAGCCCCCTCGATTTGTTTTCCCTGTAATCTCCGTTAACGGTTAAGTTACAGCAACTAGTTAAACGTATCAGCTCATCTTTGGGATGTGGCTGGAAACTGGAGCACACAGAAGAAATGCATGTGGTTACAGAGAACATTCAAAATCAGTACACTGCCTTAGGCCTGATCGCCTGTGTTCCTTGCGCTGTGAAGCAACAGCATTAACTGCTGCTCAGAATGTTGACTGTACACCTGTGACTGTAGTGTTTTAATTCCAGTTTCCCACAGATGCCATGCATTTTTACCCACAACCAGCGGTAGCTAGAGTAACTTATGAAGTGACTCTTGTTTGTTTTTCCCTCTTTGTAGATGTTTGGCATTAACATTTACTGACTGGTCTTTCAGAATTAGAATTGTTTGCTGTGGTAATAGCCAAGAATGAATGTATTTGTTCAGTTTACAAAAAAAAAAAAGATTTTAAACCCTAGTTTAATTGTTAGATTTTGGGTGAATGCATATTCTTATCAGAAGCCCTGTACATTTTGTGTAAGTACAGGTTTTGAATGTTTTGCTTTGTTTTAAAGCAAGTAAAAAACTTGTGATCCATTATCTGAATTTATTCTGACTTAAATTCATGAATCCAAGTTATTTCTGTTACCTGGTTTTGTTCTTTCTACATTTTTCTCTTTTGATCAGTTTATAGATTACAGCAATTATCGTAATGATTTGGGGTTTTGAAGTACCTGTGAATTTTTTTTTCTGACCAATTTCCTGTAAAATATTAATAATACAGGTGTTTCTTTTCCACAGTTCAAGCAAATGTATTAAATGGGCAAATGGAATTTAACATATTTCCTAAATATTCTTTTAAAAGAAAAAGCCAAATGTATTCAAAATTTGCATTATTTAGATGTGAACTTAGGGTATCCTGTGCCAAATTTTACAAATTTCTTTAGCCAATCTACTGCAAAACATTAAAAAAACGAATGTATCTTTTGCATTCTTCTACATAAAATAACACAACACAATAGATCATTGTGCTGAGAGTCGTTTGTGCCGTTGGATTTAATTCACATTCAAAGATCTGAAACTAATTTACTAATTCCCTGTGCTACCATCTTGTGCTAAGTCTCTTCCATTTTCTATTTCTGGTATTCTCTCTATTTCTCACTATGGAGGCAGTGCATCAATAGTTTCTCTTCCTCTTTCTATATTCTGGTGCATCCCTTCTCCATCCTTGTCCTCTTCTTCGTTTACATGCTGGCCCTTGATGTCGCCTTCCAAGCATGGACTCAACTTCCACATATGCTCACATCTGCTGTGGATTCCATAGGAGTTGCCACATTCTGCAGCTCCCTGGCTGATATTGAGCTCTGGGTAAGTTGTAAATTTATCCATCTTAATTTTGGTAAACCTGAAGGTATTCTGACTTGCCAGCATTACATTACTACCTCAGCTGCCATCTGAACCTTAGCTGGCAGTGGGAAAACTCTTGTTCTGCTGTGCCCCATTTTGGACTTTCTTATTGAAACCTGGTAAATCTTATGTCCGCAAGTTCCTGTGATGGGTTTAGGGCCAGCGAGATGGCATCTGCTCTGGACCTTTTACAATGGGAAGCAAACTGCAGCAGATCAGGACTGTTCTAGAGGCTGGAGTTATTGAGTGCCATCATCAGTCTCTCAAGCACTTCACATGATGGTGGATATCAGAGCCAGCTAATGTGGGTTAGACTATATATATATTTGACTGCATATTTTGGAAAATAGATATTAATCCTGCTCATTGCGAACATTGTGCATGTTCATTAGATTCGGATGGAAAGTAAATCACTTTTATTTGGCATTTGTGGTTATAACATGGTTGTTATGGCAGTAATTTGATATTTGTGTTTCTGAAAGTGACTCATATTAGTCTTAATTTTAATAAAGCACTCAAAGTTTCAATATTCTGCAGTGGGACTTGCTGTGAAATTTAGCGTGAATCCTTAAATTTCAATTTACTTTGTCCTAAAGTGTATCAGAAGATAGCACAGTACCAGGGTGAATTAATGGCTGTAATTGAAACATACTTTTTTTTTAGTGAAGAATACCATTTCATAAACAACTCGAAGGAAGAAAACTGTTTATTGATTATAAGTAAACTGGTCAATGGGATTTTCTTTCCCTGTTCTGTCCCTCCACCTCAATTTTCGCCTAGGGATTATTTTACTGGTTGTAATGAAATGGCTTTATGAAAATTGACCAGCATAGATCTGTGCATTTGAAAGCAACCTATGAAATATCTTTGTTTCAGAAGAGGATTTTCATCTTCCAAAATGTAAAAAATTAATGTCTATGTTCCAGAGCTGGTAAAAATCCACCACCGATTTTCTGGCAATCAATGGTCCGGCACCTACTTTAATCCGGACCAATTTACAAGAGAGACGCTTGAAATTCTCTCCTCCCTCCCCCCCCCCCCACCCCCAAAAAAACAACAGATAATCCAGAAAGGCTGCGGAAACCAGGGTGCCAGAAAATCTGTGGCGGGAGAGAGAGAGAGAGAGAGAGTGTGTGTTTGTGTGCGTGTTGAATTCTGGGTCTTGATGAAGGTCAATATTCAAAGGAAGAGGGAGAACAGCAAGGAAAACTCTTCACAACATGACTATCAATATTGGTCTGGAAGAGATATATTCTTTGACTGAGCCCGTTAGAGGAACGCTGTGATTGTATTTCAAACCATCTGGGTGCTTTGAAAGTTTGAGGGATCGAGTTGGGTCTGTTGTGCTAAATGCTTCTGACGGGTCAAGAAGGCAGTTAAGTAGCATGTGACATTTAATACAGAACATTATCCTGCAGATGGTGGTATCTGGAGCATTGTACTGCTGGATAATTCACAGATGGGGTGAGCAACATCTGGGGGCAAAAAGCAATGATGTTTCTGGTCAAGAACCAGTTTCTGGAAACAGAGAGGGAAGTTAAGTTGTTTAGAGGGGGTGTGAAATGTTTTGTACATGGGGTTGTGATCTGCAATTGGCTTACAAGTGATATAAACAATGCCAATTAAATCTTTCAAAAGGGAAATGGAAAGGAATTTGATAGAAAATAATTGCATGTACAGTTGTAAAGAGCAGTGTGGATGGGGGAATTGGCTGACTAGCTGTGTGTCTGGCCCGTTTGCTCTCGAGTCCATGTAGTCTCATGGCTAAACATTGCATGATTTTTAAAAGACGAGAGGTAAATTATCTTTGTTTTAACCACGTGGCCTCTGGTAATATTGCTGTGCTTGGCCCTATGGCTGGAGGGATTCAAATAAATTCTGGGCTTGAGTGTGAATCAGTACGGTGGTGTGGTGATTGAAGGTTGTACAGAATGTGGATAAATTGCACCGATTATGCAAATTACCAACACTCTTCTCAGGAATGAGCCAGTATTTCCTGTAACTGAGATTTTTTATTCAAATAACATTCATACCTTCACTAAATTATACTGGTATTCAGAAGGAATGTGTGTGGCTTCAAATGCTTTTGTATTCACAAGAATAATTCTTGCACTTGTATTGAAGAATCCCTTTCGGAAAGCAGAAAACATTTTGTGCCTGAATCTTAATAGTTTTAAATGTGCATATTGTCATTAGGTAATGATGTGGAAACTGTACAATTTAAGCATCTGTTCATTTGGATAGAGTAAGTACATAGTAAGAACTGAAATGCTATTTCAAACTTTATCTCCTGTATAATATGAAGTCTTGTTTTTGGAATCTGTGAACTACTGCCTTTTTGATTGCAAAAATTCAACATGTTGTAGAATGTATTTACTCGGCTTTCACAGTGAAGTGTGTAGGAAGGAACTGCAGATGCTGGTTTAAACCGAAGATAGACACAAAAAGTTGGAATAACTCAGTGGCAGGCAGCATCTCTGGCAAAAAGGAATGGGGATGATGTTTCGGGTCGAGACTCTTCTGACTCACAATGAACTGCTATGATCTGCCAAGTTCTCCAACATTTTTGTTTTTATAAGTTTAGCATCTGATTTTTATTTTCACTTTTTCTCTCATTATGCTGTAGAAAACCTGGTTGGTCTACTGATAGTGAAAATTAAAACAAAACAGTGGCAAATGGCTGGAATTGCTCAGAATGACGCAGCATCTATGGAAACATTTGGGGGAGGCCTCAATACTGAGTTTGCAGATGTGTTTGATGCACCCCAACTATGTTATGCAACAAAATAGTTTTAGTGATGCTTGCAAATTCCTTTAAATGTCATAGAAAATTTGTGGTGTGACATGCTGCAGTTCCTGTGCACCATCAAGGTTGTCCTGTTATCTTCCCTGGCCAGAAAACATTGGAACTTGCCCCATGCAGATAATATTTACACTGATCGTGTTTACTTCTAAAGATTTAGAAATATTTGTGGAAGAATGTTGACTGGGTTTGTTACGGATAATGCAATCTAATAGGAATTTTAAAACTAGTTATTTTAATTGGTTTTGTGCATTTTTTGGCCCAGATTTGCACAGATATCACTTAGTTCAGAATAAGACGTTCCATGTTCTGTTTACAAGGAGCCCCTTTTTTGGATTTGGAAGTAATGGAGCGAATTGTAGACGCCCGAGTCAGGATTCCAGTAATAAGCGAGTTTGATATTCCGACTGCGCATGCCCAGGTCAAAGGGCACAATGCATAAACATTGCTTGAAAGCAGTGGAGCTGTGTACATATACTCCTTAATTTCTTCTGTTTTTTCCATGTTTGATTCTTCTGGGTAAGAAAACACAGCTTTCAAACAATGAATTAGTTGTATTTATTGTTCCTTTGTTAAAAGTAAGATTATTTTGTCGTTTTTATTGCTTTATGGTTTGGTGAGAGAGATCGTTCTCGTCCATGGTCGGGGGCACTGTTGAGTTGCTGCTAGGCCATCCCCATCTTTATCTGGCAGCTTGTGTTAATAGAAACTGATTTACTTAATGCCAAATAATAGATTTCCTAAATATATATATTGTAGTAAACATTATTTTTCCATGATTCTAAATATTTGAAAAGGGTCAGATTGTGCATGACCTATGATTGCATTGGTCTTTTGTGGTGGCTTTAAGGATGTCATTGATAACATAGAGGCTTTTATTTGGATGCATGTAGAAGTCTCACTTTGTAGTGAAAGGACTGCACCATCTTGCAAACTGCCCACTGAGGTATCTCTTGTCCCATCTGTGGAAGTGTCTGGTTCCACACAACGGGCATCTCAGAAAACACACAGCAGAAGGAAGTTATCCTCATTCCCAAGACTTTGTGTAATGTGTTGCATTGTTGGGGAATTGCCCTGATAGTCTTTGATGTCGAGAACCATAAAATACAACTGTAAATGCAGTCTACAATAGATATAAAATGTGTATTTTTACTGTTTTTTGAAAACAATACCCAAAGATAAAGGAACAACATTTTCAATGAAGTTTGGCAGCGCTATTCAAACACTGCACTGCATGTTGTCTTGGGTACAAGTGTATCCAGTCACTCCCTCTTCCCTTCCCAGTCTGTCTTGAAGCAAGAGTTCAGTTGCTTCATCGCCTTGAGCTTGTTTGAATTGCAGCAGCATGCTGGAACGTGTTGTTGAAGGTTCTGTGGTTTGGTGGTTCTCTGTGGACCTACCCAATAGCTGTCTGTGTAGTCCAGCCTGTTGTGTAGATTCCCCTCTGCAAGTTGCAAAAAATTGTTGGGAAAGCAGATGCTATTGAATATATTAGATTTATCACTGGACAAATTTGAGGTGTATACAGTCGAGAATTCATCTTTTTCTTTAGAAACGTTTTTCAGTCTACACTACAGTGATACTGCATATCTGTCCCTGATGGATATTTATGTTCCTTCCTGCCTCTGCCTCTGTTCCTATTGGATAATTATTCTGTTCCTTTATCCTTTATGCTGATCTAACTCTTCCCACAGAGCTGCGTCTTTTTCTTGGGTACTTTTATATTGGTAGTGCGTAGCTTTTTTTTCCTTTTGGGGCAAGAATACCCACGGGATTTATTAGTGACTTGCTTCCACTTAATGGTGAATCCTCATTTTATATTCTGCATAAGATGAGGGATTGTATCAATCCTATCAAATCCTTTAAGCTGTTGGACCTATTATATCTTTTCAGTTCCAGTAGTTTAATTTTCAGTCGAAACTAGGAACTGCAGATGTATGTTTACCAAAGACAGTGCTGTAGTAACTCAGCGGGTCAGGCAGCATCTCTGGAGAACATGAATAGGTGACGTTTCGGGTGGGGACCCTTTAGTCTGATTGTTCTGGGGAGAAGTTGGTAAAGGAGACTAGTTTAGATTGGCTTATTGACTGTCATGGATGGGTTGGGTTTCTTTGTCTCTTTAATATTTAGTTTTATTTAACCAAAGCTAGTGGTCTGCCTCAGCTGAACAGAGAGCAACCCAACTGGTTAATTCAGTTAATTCTAGATGAATTAACTGAAGTCAGTTAATTCACCCGGATTCCGAGCCCAGCTCCGGACCAAAAGTCTGAAGAAAGGTTTTAAGCCAAAACGTCACCTATCCGTGTGGTCCAGAGAGACTGCCTGACCTGCTGAGTTATTCCAGCAATTTGTGTTATTTTTTGTATTAACCAGCAACTGCAGTTGTTTGCTTCTACTGTGTATAGAATGATAATACCGTACTTGGTTGTAGCGAATAATCTGCAGTAATTTATATAATTTTCTCTCTCCTCCCCCTCCCCCTTTCCAGGTCCATTAAAATTACTGTATATCCTAGGCACAGCAGAGTGTACAACATTACGTGCTTTCTCAGAAACGTAGTAACGTTTCCCTCTTTAGGCAATTTAATAGTCAAGCAGGAGGGGCTTATGTTTTCTCAGTAGATTTTATAAACATATTTGAAAAACAATTTATATTGTAGCTCTTTTTAAAAAAAAAAAAAAAGGATTATGCAAGTGCTGCCCTTCAGTTTTACCAATTAAAGTGGATAATTAAATGTGCTGCTTGTGCTTTAAGGCCAATTTCATTTTGACAACAGATTTCAACGTTGCAGCAGCAATGGCATTCTCTGGATTGAAGGATTTGGTGTTAGTTGTGGAAATGGAAGAGCTGACAAAAGATCTTTTTGAGGCATTTTCAAGATTGAAACATGTGGTAGATGAGGATACCTTAAAAGGCCAAGAGCCAGTGTGTTTTTTTTAAGGATCTGGTTTTCATATCTAATCCGTAGAAATTAATAACTAATTTAGCTATTTAAATTGCTCTGCTTATTTTACATCAGCTTGATTTCCGAGTAGATGTTTTTGTAAGACTCTTCACTTTTGTTGCATTAACTTCGGAAGCTTCGCTCCTTAAATGGAATGTCCTAGCTTGACATGCCATGTATTGAGCCAAGTTATGTTGCTATTTAACTGTAAAAATCGAACTCTATTGCAGGAAAAATTGTTCTGAGAACATGGGCGGCATCGTTTTTTTATATAAACACTTTGCTGCACCATGTGCTCTGGCAGCAAGGTCAAAAATGTAACCCTTTGTTAAGATAACATAACATGAAACCAGCTATGTGGGCAGCTGATAAAGTACTTTAGGTGTGATGAAAGCCTCCAGCTCATACTGTCAGAATTGCTCCAGCTGATATAAATGTTTTAGCCTTGAATTTAATAATATTAGTTCCCATCTGCCAACTGGGAACAATCCTGTGTATAAAAATTTGCTTATGAAAATGTAAACTTCATGCTAGTGTTAGTCCATTTGCAACAAACACATTTTAATTAGTGTGGGAGAAAGCAGGAGAATGGGGTTGAGGGAAAGAGATCAGCCATGACTGAGTAGACTTGATGGGCCAAATGGCCTAATTCTGCTGCTATCACATATGAACTTATGAACATTTTTGTTGGAAGTAAAATCTGATCATAGGATCTGCAAGGAGTATTGTACTCACTACAATCTAGGGAAATGGGTGTGCCATTTTGCAACGTAGAAATTGTTTCTGTTATGACTTGGCATTACAGCCAATATTTTCATTTGAGTTAACTTTCTGTCACGTGTACAGAGGTACTGTGAAAAGCTTTTGTTGCATGCTAACCAGTCAGTGGAAAGACAATACACGATTACAATTGAGCTATTCACAGCGTACAGATACATGATAAGGGTATAACGTTTAGTGCAATATAAAGCCAGTAAGGTCCGATCAAAGATAGTCCGAGAGTCTCCAAAGAGGTAGATAGTAGTTCAGGACCACTATCTTTATATGGTTATATTTTCAAAGAAAAATCACAATGCTTAGACTCTTTTTAAAATGAAGTTACAAAATCCCAGGAAGGGACTAATCAATCACTAGTCTCCATATTGATTAGCCTGGCTTGCAGCTTTGGTATTGGCCTTTGGTTGCATTGTACTGCAATGGTCAAGCACAATCTCCTGTGCAATCATTCACTAAAAATACTATGGAAGTCGATGGGTTAAACTAAGCACATTCTACTGCTCCATTACTAGTTGCTGATACAGAGCCCTCCATAAAGTTTGGGATAAAGACCCATCATTTATTTATTTGTCTCTGTACTCCACAATTTGAGATTTGTAATAGAAAAAACTCACATGTAGTTAAAGTGCACATTGTCAGATTTTAATAAAGGCCATTTTTATACATTTTTGGTTTCACCATGTAGAAATTACAGCAGTGTTTATAGGCAGTCTGATGTTGATAAACAGCAATAAATGTTTCCAAAGGTGATGGAAAGACTGGAGGAAAGACTAGGTGCTGTGAGCTCTCTTAAGGGCCTGTCCCACTTACGCAATGTTTTTCGGCGTCTTGTCGGCACCTGTCATAGTCGCAGCAGGTCTCCGAAAATTTTCAACATGTTGAAAATCAGGCTGCGACCAGATAAAAGGTACGACTCTTTGGGTGGCAACTCACGACCATACAGGGGTTACCCCTCGACATGTGATTATTATTATTTTTTTTAATTACAATTCTCAAATTGTGGAGTATAGAGGCAAATAAATAAATGATGGGTCTTTGTCTCAAACATTATGGAGGGCACTGTATGTACCCTTTAGTTTGATTGTAATGTGGCCCAGACTTGCACTATTTTTGTGCTACCTTAGTCTACTTAAAGGATACATTTAAGTATCCTTAAATATACTTTTAGGTATATATAAGTTTTAAATATACTTTATAAAATCTGGTAAACTACAGTGTTTTCAGGATCAAAAACATTGAATGTGTTTCTTTATATATTGACATGGCACATGAAATTGCAGGTCCATTACAAGTGAGTAGAAAATGTCAGAGGGTGCTTTTGCCAAATTCCCAATTTAGTACAAGTGCCAGTCATACTTGATAGGGCAGAATTATCTTTAAAGACCCTTCACCACAAAGTGCCAATGTCTCCTTTCTCTGCAGATGATGTTCCAGTTACGTATGTTTGGAGCGATTTCTGTTCTTATTTTAGATATTTGGAATTTGAAGCGCTTGTTGTTCTAAAATACTTCCCTGGGTCAGTGAAGCTACTTTTACATTGACCTTGATGGGGTGTCTGCACCAGTGGTTCCTGACATACTGGCAACCCTGGCAGCTGTCTTGGTGTATCTGGGTAAATCAGCATTGCAATTGCTTTCAGGGGCATGATTCATGCGTCAAGAACTGGATGACACAGTGGCACCGCTGGCTCACAGTGCCAGAAACCCGGGTTGATTTCTGACCCTGGGTACAGTCTGTGTAGAATTTGCACGTTCTCCCATTGACCAAGTAGGTTTCCTCGTGAGGGTTTGTAGGTTAATTGGCTGTCTGTAAATTGTCCCTAGTGTGTAGGGAGTGAATGTGAGAGCGAGATAACAAAGAACTCGTGTGAGCGGATGATCGATAATTAGCATGGACTCGGTGGGCTGAACTGCAGCCTGTTTCCATGCTGTATCTCTAAATTAAACTGGGAGCACAAGTACCTTGAATTCAGTGTTTATGTAACGTAAGAGAGTGCTAATGATAAGGTTCTCACCCACATGTTTTTATTTATCCTTTCTATTGAGTACAATTCTCCATCTTGAATCTGGCAGATCATTTGTCTTTCAGAATTTGAAGGACATTAACTTGTTCCTGTTGAATTTATTAATTTTATTAGGGGTTGTCCTTGTTAGTCATGTGAGCACTTGGTGATGACCTTTAATTTAGGTTTTTTAGACTTCCAATTGTCTGGTGCTGCGCCTAATACCTCCTATATGTGCTGACTCCGTGGAGAGGTTTTTTTAATATTTAGTATTGGATATTTTAAGTTAAGCTATCTTTTGATTAACATGGCCTTGTATTTGTTTTCTTAAGGATTAAGGAAACTTAAGTCATTACTAGAAAAACCTGCCTGGAGAGGGAATGTGTACTTCGGCAAGGAAATTGCAGAGATTTCTGCCCTGTAGCCTTTTGGTTATTGGCATAGTTGGTAATTTCCACGTGACCTAAGATTTGCAAATTTCCTAATTGTAGTTATGCAAAGGCACATAGTAGGCCATTTGGATGAAAACTTGCTCTTTTATTGTAGTAGCGTCCAAAGTTTATCTTGAATCTAGTTGGCCTGTATGTTCAAATTTTTACTTATCACGATGTAGGTGCGTTTATAACAAGGACATCAATTTTTAAGTCAGATGATATCCCGGCTGACTTGTAATGTATGTTATTTTAATTAGTTAAAATTTGTTCCAGTCGATAAATTTCAGTCGCTATGAAGTTGCAGTTTATTCATTTTTGGTTTAAGGTGGATAAATCTAGCTTTCAACGTGCTCATATAAACCACTGACAAATTCTCATCGCTGTTTCTCAAACAGATTGTGGCTGTAGTAAAGATGGCCATTAGAAGAAGTGTGGTGGAAAAGGTTTAGGAAATAAATGTTCACATTTGCATGAAAGTTATTTTCTTGAAATAAAACGAAGCCTGAGCTAGTCTAATTATTGCTGCCTAT
This sequence comes from Amblyraja radiata, assembly GCF_010909765.2. Classification (NCBI taxonomy): domain Eukaryota; kingdom Metazoa; phylum Chordata; class Chondrichthyes; order Rajiformes; family Rajidae; genus Amblyraja; species Amblyraja radiata. Next base: position 3,163,559 of record NC_045982.1, on the reverse strand, counting down.
TTCAATGTAGTTTATGGAGACTCATTTTTGGCTATGTTTTGTTTATAATAGGAAAGAGGCACTATTTTGTCCAACTCCCAAGGAACAAACTTTATTCCTACATGTTGAGATTGAAATCAATTTACTCCTTAATCTGGATAATATTTTGGTTTGCTGTTGACAACATATTGATGTCTTCTGATCCAGCATTTATATTTAATTGAAGGAACACATAGCCCTCTTCCTAAATTACGAAAGCTACCTAAGGCGTTGCCTTTAATAACCTCAACACCTCTAAACTTCACAGCCAGTGAAGTGCTTTTCAAATGGAGTTGATATGTTGAAACATTGCAACAGACAGTTTGCATATAGAGAGTAAGATGTAAATAACCAGGGTGGTTCATTTGAGATGACCAAAGCATGTAATATTGGTCAGGAGACTGGAGTAGCTGTCTGAGCCTGGCATAGCTGTTTAAAATATGAAGGATGTATTATCTGAAACTGCATAATTGACAGAACACGTTGGTACATTTTCTAAAGGTTGCTGGAAGCTGCACTAAAAACTTTGCATAATATTCTTGACACATTTTAGTTTTAATTAATCACTTGTACTCATTTCAAATATTGGTTAATTTCAATATTTTTTTCTCCAAAATTGCTGATTTAAATCCAGGTTTGCTACAGACAGATATGAATGACATCAAAGGAATGCAAGATTTAACTTAGATATTGCAGATTATTACAACAACTGTTGTTGATAGGAGATGGTTGAAAGCTTCAAGTTCCTAGGGTTCCATATTGCCAGAAACCTAATCTGGTCTCTTCACACACATTAGGTGATCAAAAAAGCGCATTAGCAGGATTTATTTTCTTGGGTGTCTGAGAAGATACGGCATGTCCACGAGATGTGCTGTAGGAAGTCTGCTTCACAGTGTGCTCACAGTCTGGTATAGCATCTACTCTACTCTTGACTTCCTGAACCTGCAGAGAGTGGTGAATACAGCCCAGTTCATCACAGGCTTATCGTTTTCCTCTGGCTAGTCCATCTTCAGGATGCTTTGTATCAGGAAGGCTGGAAATATCGTCAACGATGCATGGCGCTCTGGCCATTTTCTCTTCTTTCTCTTACCAGATATATATGGCCATATATTAACCTGAATCTCATCTCATGTTGAGAAAGGCTTGAAGATGGTCGATTTTCTCAGTGGTTTCAGATTGAATGACCGAAGAATACTTGTCAAACATCCAGGATGGTGCTTGTCTATTGCTTTAGTCTGTCTTGTTAGGTGTCATTCAGATTTAAATGTTGCACTTCTGCAAGTAAGAATTTCATTGTTCTCTTTCAGGATAAATGACAATAAAACATTATTGACTCCTGGTATGGCTAGTAGGGGTGTTGAGTAATGAGGATCTTTGTTTCACGTCAGAAATAGAAGTAATCTTCACTGAATAATCAATTTTAGTTTGCGTTTTATACTGATTCTTCAGATCTCGTAATCCCTTTTCTGAAGGCATACGGCTTAGATTATTAATATTTTCTCATTAGCACCTTTATTTTCCTTATAGTTGATAAGGTTAATTTGAGTATTTTCCATCATATGCTTGGTTCTGTTCGCATTAATATGCAGTCCACAAATCATAAAGATTGAAAATGACCAACTGTTGAGCTCTTGGAGGTTTTTAATTAAAAAGAAAAGAGGTTCCAGCACCACTTTTCTATCGACATTGGTTTCTGTGATCCAAAAAATGAAATAGTAATTGTAAATCTGAAATAAAATACTCAATGCTCAGCACGACTGGCAAAATCTTGAAGAGACGGTTAATGTGTCAGATTGATCAATCGTATATTTTTTTCTTGGGAGTCTGTTCTGTTTCCATCGAAAGCGATTGGTTTGGTTATACCCAAACACATGTCAAAAGGGGGCACTATTCAAATTTTCTGGATAATAAGTTTAGTTTAGAGATTCAGTGGGGAAACAGGCCCTTCGGCCCAACGAATATGCACTGTCCAGTGATCCCCGCACACTAACACTATCCTACACACATGAGGGATCATTTACAATTTTACCAAGCCAATTAGCCTACTAACCTGTCGGTCTTTGGAGTTGTAAGTTGTAATGTACTAATTATATATCCAATGAAAATGAGCAAAATATTAAGTATTTGCAAGATTTTTAATGAGAAGATAAACTCCTAGCCACCCTTCCAATATCCAATGTTAAAGACAGATTAATCATACTTGTGCAGTCACCTGTTTAGAATGGGTTGATGCAGTGTTGGTATTGATTTTTGTTTTGCTCGTGTTCTTACAAGTGTTGCACTGACCTTCATCTTTCGTATTACAATCCCAAATGAAAATCTGTTTCACTTGATGGCATTTCTGAAGTATAATACAAAGTGTTGACCTTTTTGGTTCCCCTCTCAGGACGTCTCCTTTCTCTCATTTCTGCCCCACCCCCACTCCCCCTTAGCACAACGATGGTTAGGAAGTCATTTAAACAATGTCGGGTACAAGCTGTAAGAATAAATAAACTGTTATAAAGTTTTTTTTGTAAAGGTCTGGTATTTGTTGCTAGTGGAGACTTGCATTCAAACATTCTGAAAATCTTTTGTTTCTGCAGAAATAAGCAGAGTACGAAAGGACATGTATACAGATACAATGAATGGCCTTGTTGATAAGCTGCCAATGGACCTACCAGATCCCATAGGACCTATTATGCAGTTACAAGAAAAACTATTTGTGCCTGTGAAAGAATATCCAGATGTAAGTATTTCTTGAAATTGTGTCTTTTTTGTGGAAAAGGCTATGAATTCATGGAACTTTTTTGTAAAGTTTGCAGAATGTTTACCCAGATGGGCAGAAACCTATTACAGTCGTAAGTTGAAGAGGTTTTTTGGTTGTACCTATCTGTTTTTAATGCAATATCAATTAACTTTGGAGGGATAGGACTAAAGTTTATGGTGTAATAATTGGGTAATTTTGTTACAAGGGCAATGTCAAGCATCTCGATGCGTTTTTAAATGGAGTTTCAGGGATTGAAAGTTTGAGGGATGATTTGCCCGAAATGGATTTGTATGTGAGGAAACTTCATGAAACAATGTTAACGGGTGCAGAAAGCTGTCTCCCACGTAGCTGCATTACCAAGAACTTTAAGCCTAAGCAGTTATGAACAAACTAGAAATTGAATGAGGGCTGGAGGGGGTTTGATGTTCAACTGATTTAAATGTTGTGTGGCAGGTTTGTTAGCTGACAGCAGTTGAGGTTGCTTGAAAACTTGGGGAATAATAGTATCTCGCATAATCTAAATATGTTTTAGATGCTAAGGCAATGAAAGTAGGTTTGTTTCTTAAAAAAAAAAGCTAAATCTTGAGGACTAGTTATACATTCAAATTTAATACTGAAATGTAATTTATTCAAATGAGTTTTGACATATGTATTAACACCCAAGTGGTTTGGTGAAAGCACCATGTCTGTACTACAGACACGGAAATCCAAGCTTGGCTCGTGATCTCAGCAGTGGCCTGCAAAAAGATAATTATTTATGCAATCACTGCAGAAACTTGAATCAGTCCAAATTGCCGACTCCTGTTGCACATTTTAATTGTTTGTGTGCATGTGTTCATATGCCTGTCACAAATTTTGTTTCGGTAGTGCGTGGGGCAGTGCAGTAGCACAGCTGGTAGAGTGCTGCCTCAGTGCCAGAGACCTGGGTTCCATCCTGATCTCGGGTGCTGTTCTCCCTGTGATCACATGGGTTTCCTCCAGGTGCTCTGGTTTTCTCCCACATTCCAAAGGTGTGGGTTTGTAGGTGGGTCAGGGGTGGTGAAATTTCGAGTTTAGATCAGAGATACAGAAACCAGCCCTTTTGCCCACCGAGTCCGAGCTGACCAGTGATCCCCGTACATAGTAAATAATATGCTACACACTGGACAATTATAAATTTGCACCAAGCCAATTAACCGGCAAACCTGTACTGTACGTCTTTGGATTGTGGGAGGAAACCGAAGATCTCGGAGAAAACCCAGGCAGCTACGGGGAGAAAGTACAATCTCCGTACAGACAGCACCCATAGTTGGGATCTATCTCGGGTCTCTAGCCCCTTGAGTTTTGTGGATATAGTCGCAGAATAAAGTGAAAGTGATATATTTTAAGGATTGTGAATTGTTGGAAGTTGTGTATTGAGGAAGGAAAATGAAGTCACTATCAGCTGTGATCTTATTGAATGGTGGGGGAAGGCTTGAGATTCCCTATGGTTTACTCCATTTCTATTTTTGTGTTGAAGGCTAAATGGTGTCAAGCATTACCCATTCTCCTCCAGATGTAAAACACCAAATAGTTGTAGTAATTTGAAAGTCAAGAGTCAAGAATGCTTAAATGTCCTATATACTGACACAGAACAATAAAATTCTTACTGCAGCATAGGTCAATAAATGGAATAACACTTCGCTAATGTTATATGAAAAATACAATAAATTAGTATTGTAACCTTGAGTGCAAAAAAATGTAATTCCATCATGCAATCCAAGACGGTCTATAAGAAAATACAGGAGATCATAGTTGCTGAACTTAATGTTGTGTAGTGTTCAAGAGCCTGTTTTCAGGCTCTTGACACCATCCTGATGGTAGTAGCAAAATGAGGGCAGGGCCTGGTTGATGTGCATTTTCCATATTAGCTGCCTTTTTGAGGCCGTGCCTCCGATAGATCCATTTGATCGTGGGGAGGTCAGTGGTATTTAAGTATATAGTTCAGTGCAATTATCATCATACATCGACACTCCCCGATTAAGTGCCCCATGCATGGAAACAGCCCACTGAGCTCATATGCAATTGTCGCCAGATTTTTGTGCCACTTTACGCAGTCCAAGTTGCAGTTGGCCATAAAGGCTCATTGCACCCGTCACCTCATTCGGAAAATAGACACAAAATGCTGCAGTAACTCAGCGGGTCAGTCAGCATCTCTGGAGAAAAGGAATAGGCGTTGTTTCGGGTCAAGACCCTTTCCGGATTGCCAGCGAGTCGTCCTTCTCGCCAGACCTTCAGCCTTCGTGCCCCAGGTGCTCCTCCTGCAGCCGACCTTGAATCTCCTTCGTTCTGGACATTTGAGTTGCTGAACCAGGCCCTGATGCAGCCAGTCAGCATGTGCTCTACTGTACACCTATAGCGTATTCATCGACATACTGAATCATCTGAGGAAGTAGAGGCGATGCTGAGTTTTCTTAGCTATTGCATTGATGTGCTGCACTGAGGACTGATCTTTGGAGATGCACATGGAGATGAGCTGTTGACTTTGTTGGGAAGAATCTGGAATAAGGGTCATTCATTGAGTACCATGGGGAGGAAGAACACGCTGAAGAAGGGTCTCGACTCAAAACGTCACCCACTCCTTCTATCCAGAGATTCCTGTTCCGCTGAATTACTTCAGCATTTTGTGTCTACAGTGTAAACCAGCATCTGCAGTTCTTTCCAACACATCCAAATCTCTCTTGACTCTTATCAGAAGTGTGGATGCTGGCTTTGGTTGATAATTTTTGACTGTTTTTGTATAATGTTTATTTGAAGGACTAGTATCTCACATTTCAAAGGTCTTTTATTGTCACGTGTACCAATTAAGGTACAGTGATATGCGAATTTAATTTGTTTAGCATTTTATGGAAATGTTACCCTGCTGAAGAATGAAATGCAGTATATTGACCTTGAGTTTAGAAAATAAATTCAACTAATGCAATCATAATTCTATTCCCAATTTTAGTAGTTGAAGACAATATGTTTCGACAGCAATTATTCTGAAGGTAAAAAAGGCGAATCTGAAGGTTGCTAAACACAGTTCCTTTTGAAGCAGAGCTGATTGCAGCGGTGCTTTTAGAATAGGGATCAATGTTGCTGTCTGCCTGATCATAGGTAGTGTTTTGGGGTGTTCTTCAGTGCCACAGTAGCATTGATTTACTGAAAAATTAGCTTTCTTTAATATATTGGCTCTTAGCAATTTATAATTTTGTATATTTAGCAATCTGCGAGTTGTTATTATTTGTCCCCTAAGCTTGTACTACAAAACAATTGCATGCTCTAACATATTAGTGTTCATATCTTAAGTAACATTGGTGCTTTTAGATGGAAGAGTGAAAACCCTGGATGTTGTAAATACCTTGGGAAGTGTAAGATTATTTTGAGCTATAGAAATTTCCAAGTTTGATGTCGGATATTTTCTCCTGCAGTTAATACTTTTGACCACCTTGTGTTTAAGCTGAACAGTAACATGCATTTCTGTACAGTTTAGTTGTCTGTCATTATCCAGGCATGTGTTAGAAACCATACAGAATTTTAGTTAAGTCATAGCTTTCTTTAAATTAAGTACTTCCCTACAAATTAAAAATGATTCCATACGGGTGTATATTCATGCTCATGAAAAATTGGACTAAGTGCTAGAATAACTCAATGGGTCAGGCAGCAGATCTGGTGATGTTTCAGGTTAGAACCCTTCTTCAGACTTTCTACTTGGGTACATTCTGAGGAATGATCATGCTAATAGAATTGACACTTGAGGCTGTATTATGCAACAACGAGTTGCTGTATGTTCGGAGTTTGCACGTTCTCCCTGTGACCATGTGAGTTTTCTCCAGGTGCTCTGGTTTCCTCCCATACTCCAGGCTATACAGATGTACAAGTTTGTAGGTTATTTGGCTTCGATAAAATTGCAGATAGTTCCTAGTGTGTAGGATAGTGCTAGTGTATGGGGTGATCGCTAGTCGGCACGCCGAAGGGCCTGTTTCCAAATGCTTTGGGTGTGTATCGAATTATTTCGAATTTTAAGATCAAGAATGCTATACTGAATTGGTGCTCTCGTCGGACAGTGCACATCGGGAATTGGCCCAGTAAAGTGCAACTGCAGTTGTTTCAAGCCGTCTGTTAACAGCTTGTATGAGAACTGTGATTGTTCACTTTTCTCATCAACAGAAGTAACAAGATTGCGGTATTAGTCAGCAAAACCTGGCCACAGTAATATCTGCATTAAGAAAGCAATACATTCTGATGTTTACATTCCAATGTCCTTAACAAACAACAGGCGTTTTCATAATGTATTAAAAGTGTTACTGGTCCAGGATCTTGCCATCTTTCTAATGGTTTTGCTGGTCCTATATTAAAATGGTAAATCTTGAGTACACCAGAATTCTTGTAGTTATCAATTTCTAATTAGCAAGAAGTTCTTGTCCTCAGCAGAATTATCACGCTTTACTTTCGAAAAGAACATTTTGGTTTCGAATGGGTCAATGAAGCTGTTTCAGGGGGTCATGTAGGATTTCCAATTTAAGCTTTAAAACTTGAGGTCACTGTTTTGAAAGAGAGGGGAGTAACATGAAGAAATGTGTAAAATCAGATTTAAAAAAAAATCTACAGCAACATTTGGTTGTAACTGGATATTGATTTAAAAAAAAATCTATTTCATTTCTCCCTTTTTAGTCTTGGGAAGCCAATTTAACTGGCTTGTAATTCATGACCATTTATGTTCCATTTAAGGTTTAAAATGCTGCTGTAAATTTTGCATGAGCTTAAAACTGCTTATTGCGGTGTGACGTGTTCTCAAAATTGTTGTGGATAAATTAATGATTCCTCACAGTCACCTGAGAGATTGACTATGGTCGAGGGAAGTAGTGATTGGGTGACTGACCTAAAATCAGTAATTTATTCAGCAAATGTTAAACCTGCAGTTCTGGTAATACTGAGCAAATTTAAAGTGCCTTTTTTGCCTGAAGATGATTTGATCTTTCAGCTGTGTTGTGACTTGTAGATTTATGGAATGTTATGAGTCATACCTGAAAAAGCATGATTGGCATTACTAACTGAAATTAATGCAGTTAACACTGCTTTGCAAATCTCCCGAACTACGTTTGTTGTCCAACACCAGCCTTGCATGATATAAAGCAGACAATGCTTGCACCACTCAGCATGTCAGGCAGCATCTCTAGAAATAAACACTTTATATTGTGGGTCCTGGATCCTCCCCAATACCTGACTTGCTGAGTATTTCTGACATCTGTTTTATTTCAGATTTTCAGCATCTTCAGTATTTTATAAGCAACCATTTAAAAAATAAAGGCACCAGGAAGTCTACTGCAGCGTAGGAGGCAATGCTGCTGCCTCACAGATCCCGTTAGCAGGGTTTAATCTTGGCCTTTCGTATTCTGTCTGGTTTGCATGTTGTCACTGTTTGACTATTTAGGTTCCCACTGGGTGTTCACGTTTCCTCTAAAATCCCAAAGGTGCTAATTAGTAGGTTGCTTGACTCATGTCAATTAGCTGAAGTGTAGATGAAAGGGGAATTGGTTTAACATGAGAGAGAATAGGCTGCAGAAATTTGGCAGATTGGGAATCAAGGCTATAGATGGCCATTTTGCCCATTGACTATAGTAAGGAAGTGTATATTCGTCTTTTAAAAATTTAATGTCTGGAAATTATTTAGTTTGAATAAGTAAACATTGCTTTTATTCTAGTTTAATTTGGAGATACAGTGTGGAAACGGGTCATTCGGCCTGCCGAGTCCACGCCGACCAGCGATCCCCGTACACTAGCACTATCCTACACATTAAAGTAATTTACAATCTTTACCAAAGCCAATTAACCTACAAAACTGTATGTCTTTGGAGTGTGGAAGGAAAACGGAGCACCCAGAGAAAGTCCATGCGGTCACAGGGAGAATGTACAAACTCTGTACAGTCAGCACCCATAGTTAGGATTAAACCAGGCTCTCTGACGCTATAAAGGAGCAACTCCACCACTGTGCCACTTAATCTCTTATGATTATTTCTGCTTCTGAATTTTCCATTTAAACTTAGATTTTGGTGACTTTGCAACTTCACCTCAAAGTTGCAGGAGGAATACACTTATTGGATTCGTAAATCTACGGGACTATTGTATGTTACTTCAGTTAATGCCCAGACACACTTGTATTTCACTCTTTGACCTTGCACAGTTGGACAATAAAATTTACAGTGAGCCAGATTAGTTTAAAGGTAGCAGTAAATACACAGGACTCTGTCTGCAAATGGCTGTATCCCAGACCTCGAGCCTTGCTCTGGCTGTACACCTGGACCACAGACCACACCCCAGATCTGGCTGCACTCTGGACCCCTGGCTTGTACTCCAGAGTAATGAGTATCCCAGATACTGAACCATAAAGGTTTCTAAATAATACCAGATATTCAGTTGTAAAGTGTTTTGTGTTGAAATAAATTAGAATTAAATTGTAATACAGATGTTTGCTTGAACAGTGCCAATGATTTAGCAGATATATACTAATATACTAACTCGCTAGAATTTAGGAGATTGAGAGGGGATCTTATAGAAACGTACAAAATTCTTATGGGGTTGGACAGGCTAGATGCAGGAAGATTGTTCCCGATGTTGGGGAAGTCCAGGACAAGGGGTCACAGCTTAAGGATAAGGGGGAAATCCTTTAGGACCGAGATGAGAAGAAACTTTTTCACACAGAGAGTGGTGAATCTCTGGAACTCTCTGCCACAGAGGGTAGTTGAGGCCAGTTCATTGGCTATATTTAAGAGGGAGTTAGATGTGGCCCTTGTGGCTAAAGGGATCAGGGGGTATGGAGAGAAGGCAGGTACGGGATACTGAGTTGGATGATCAGCCATGATCATATTGAATGGCGGTGCAGGCTCGAAGGGCCGAATGGCCTACTCCTGCACCTATTTTCTATGTATCTATGTTTAGTCAAATAACACTGCTGGGCTGCACAATGGCACATCGGGTAGAGCCGCTGCCTCGCAGTGCCAGAGACTGGTTTGATCCTAACTTTAGGTGCTGTCTGTATGGTGTTTACACTTTCAGTGACCGTGTGGGTTTCCTCCAGGTGTTCCGGTTTCCTTCCACGTCCAAAAGACATGCTGATTTGTAGGTTAATTTACCTCTAACTTGCCCCTAGTGTGTTGGCAGTGAAGGAGAAAGTGGGATAATGTGGACCTAGTTTTAATGGGTGATCAATGATTAGTGTGGCTCGGTGGGCTGAAATACCTGTTTCTGTACTGTATCTCTGAACTTTAAGCAAACTGGTCAGCGCAACCTGTCTTTGCTGTTGGATTTCATGATCATTTGAGGTAGAGGGCATAGATTATTCTTGATCAGTTCCCCAGAGTGTAAATGGTATGTGCGATTAAGTTCTGTTTGATTTGAAATTATCGATCAAGTCAGTGTTGGAGCCAAAACTAAAATGTATGTAAGTAGTATTACCCTCAAGTGGTCACCTGTTTGCTGTTTTGTGGCTAAGGGAGTGTATAAAGGGAAATGATCTTTTTGTCTCTTCCCATTGATAACGTGTTAAACAATGAGCCTTAGAGTAACTTGCATTCTTTGAATATTCCTGACCGTTTACATTGGGGATGTTACAAAACTGGAATTTTTGAATTCCTATTGCCTTTGTGCTAGGTTTGTGACTGATTTACTGTCTTTTTATCATGTGAAATGGTCTTGAGAAAAACACCTTTGGTGGCTCTGGATGGCATGCAGGCTGTGCTGAGTGCAATATTTTACCCTAAACCTGGTGCCACTTGGGTGGTGTCACTTAGGCATCCTAATGCTAGGGGTAGGAGGTTGTAACAAAATCTTTGGATGTTTCATCTTTGTAAATGTTCATACTTTCACTCCAGCTTTTAAATTTTCATGGAAAAAGACGTAAGCACTCAACCCAAGCAGTATCTGGACTAGGAAGAGATGATCTGGATTGTTCACTAAGCAGTAAACCAGTGATACACGGCACCATCTTTGGAAGTTGTTTGCAGGTTTTCTGAACTTCTCCTCTTTGGTGATTTATTGGCCGTGGGCCAGTTTGGGGCTATCCCTGACATCAGAGATATCCTCAAGCAGACACAAAATGTTGGAGTAATGCTGTAGGAATGTGTGACGTTTCGGGTCGAGGCCTTTCTTCAGACTCTGTTTGTAAACCAGCATCTGCAGTTCCTTCCTACACATATCCTTAAGCAGGGTGAGCAAGCAATCACGTTGCACTTTTAGTTGGCACACAGGGAAGTACATTTTGTCCAGATGTGTTAATAATGATCTAAATTGCCAAATTTAAAGTACAAGTTTACTGTAGATGCTTAAATATGTTATTTTAATTAAAAAATATAAAATCTCATTTGTATTTTCTGCAACTAAGCATGTGGATTTTTTCTTTTGTGGGAGTCTGTCCACTGGTTCGTGACGATTACATTGGAGGCTGGAAAACTGTATACTCTGCAGGGAAGTGGGGGTTCATTAAAACTGGCATTCATTTCCCTGCTCATCCATGCACATTTGCAAACTGCAAAGTGGCATGACAACAAAATGCTAAAGATAGACACAAAGTGCTGGAGTAACTAGCGGGTCAGGCAGCATCTCTGGAGGTGAGATTAGAGTATGTCCGGGGAGTAGAGAAGTCAAGAGAGAAAAAGGTCCAGAGAGGGTAGATGGCTGTCCAAGAGGAGGAGGAAGGTTGGAGACGGGAGAACGGGTCCTCACTGGGAGGTGAGGACTCCTTCCCATAGAAGGTGGCACAGAGATGGAGGTGACGGAAGTAAAGCTCTGGCATGGCAAACTTAGAACTCGTTGAGATAAATGCTGTTTGTTCCTAAATGGAAGTAGAAGCAAAAGCAGGAAATTTACCAGTGGAGCTTGCTGTGTTGATCAGAAAGCTTGATTCTCTCTCTCTAATCTAATTTCTCCAACTGACTCTTGCATGCCTTGATCTCTTTAGAAACAAAATAGTATTCTGACTAAGCACTCAATCCTTTGTAGATAGAGGGGCAGAAAATTCCAATGATACAGTTTGAAGAAATGTGAGAAATAGTACAATACAGCCCTTCAAGTCTGCTCTTCCATTCAGTAACACAGCTCATTGTCCATCCCTGCCCTTTGTTGTTTTCCAGGACCGTCCCCATTTCTTTTGCCTTATTGCCTTGAAATTTCATTTTTGAATATGCACTACAACTCTGCCATATGGGGCAGAAAACTGTAGTGCTGTACTGTTCTATGTTCACTGTAACCACATCTTGTTAACCTTACCACGGCTCCCTTCATTCCTAAGTGGCATCTACTCAAAAACTGTGTCCCTAGTCTTGTTTCAGTCTGGGGAAACATTCCCCTTCAGTATCTACTCTGTCATCCCCTTTAAGAATTCTGTAAATTTCAATAAGATCTCCCCTCATGTTTGTAAACTTGACAATGCAATCATGGTTCACGTCTGGAATTAGTTTTGTGAATCTTTACTGCATATTTCAATGGCAGACCAAAACTGCACATGCTACTTTAGGTGTGGAATCGCTAAGGACTTGTGCAATTAGACTCAAATCTCTTTTTGTAATAATGCTAATGTTGCATTTGTCCTCCTAATTGCTTGCTGTGACAGCTTCGGTGACTTGTGCACTAGAAGGCCAAGGGCTCTGAATATTGAGAATACCCAGCTCTTAGTAATTTAATAGATACCGCTTTGCCATTGGATGTACCAAAATGGGCGTCCTCTTGCTCTTGTATTCCGTCACCCCTCGATCAGAAACTTTAGCTTTATTCTTTGTAAATCCTCTTTTCCCGAGTGCCTGCATTCTGTTGTAGTTCAGGTCTCTTTTTTTCCCTGTTGCCAGCCGGGCAACCTCGGCAGCTTTTTAGATTGCCAAATGACAGTTTAGGTGGTCATTTAAGACGGATTGCATGACGCGTGCGATAATGTGCTCGGATGAAGTGTGTAGTTACCAGTTGGAATTATGGTCAATGAAGCATTCACATATTATTTCTGCATCAAATAAAGTTGCAAACTAAATATATTCACCAATCAAGACATGATATATACCACAATGCACAAGATTACAATACAGTATCTCATCTCTTTTTAGATGTTGCAATGAATGCAATTTCTATTATATCTTTCCAATTCCAAACACAAATCTTGTTGGATTATTCAGCGTATGATCAACCTCGGTGAGACCAAGCGCAGGTTTGGCGATCGCTTTGCACAACACCTCCACTCAGTTCGCAATAACCAACCTGATCTCCCGGTGGCTCAGCACTTCAACTCCCCCTCCCATTCCGAATCTGACCTGTCTGTCCTGATCTTCCTCCATGGCCAGAGCAAGGAACAGCACCTCATATTTTGCTTGGGTAGTTTACACCACAGCGGTATGAACATTGGCTTCTCCAATTTCAGGTAGTCCTTGCTTTCTCCCTCCTTCCCCTCCCATTCTCAGCTCTCCCACAGCCTACTGTCTCTGCTTCTTCCTTTCTTTTTCCCGTCTCCCCCCCCCCCCCCAAACCCCTCCCACCCGACATCAGTCTGAAGAAGGGTCTCGACCCGAAACGTCACCTATTCCTTTGCTCTATAGATGCTGCCTCACCCGCTGATTTTCTCCAGCTTTGTCTCCCAACGGGATCCCACCACCGACCACATCTTTCCATCTCCTCCCCTGTCGGCTTTCTGCAGAGACTGCTCCCTCCGTAACTCCCTGGTCAATTCGTCCCTTCCCACCCAAACCACCCCCTCTCCTGGCACTTTCCCTTGCACCTGCAGGAAATGCTACACTTGTCGCTTTACCTCCCCCCTTGACTCCATTCAAGGACCCAAGCAGAGTCCTGCACCTCCTCCAACCTCATCTGTTGTATCCGCTGCTCTAGGTGTCAGCTGCCCTAGATCGGTGAGACCAAGCATAGGCTTGGCGATCGCTTCGCCCAACACCTCCGCTCAGTTCGCAATAACCAACCTGATCTCCCGGTGGCTCAGCACTTCAACTATCCCACCCATGTCAGAATCGATTGCTTACTGACAAGTGTCCTCAAAGGTTTGGATAGACTTGGTTTATACTCTCTAGAATTTACGAGATTGAGAGGGGATCTTATAGAAACTCACAAAATTCTTAAGGCTAGGCTAGATGCAGGAAGATTGCTCCCGATGTTGGGGAAGTCCAGGACAAGGGGTCACAGCTTAAGGATAAGGGGGAAATCCTTTAAAACCGAGATGAGAAGAACTTTTTTCACACAGAGAGTGGTGAATCTCTGGAACTCCCTGCCACAGAGGGTAGTCGAGGCCAGTTCATTGGCTATATTTAAGAGGGAGTTAGATGTGGCCCTTGTGGCTAAGGGGATCAGAGGGTATGGAGAGAAGGCAGGTACGGGATACTGAGTTGGATGATCAGCCATGATCATATTGAATGGCGGTGCAGGCTCGAAGGGCCGAATGGCCTACTCCTGCACCTAATTTCTATGTTTCTATGTTTATGGTTTTAGAAGAAAGTTTCATAGTAACTAAGAAATGGAAGGCCAATATCAGCATTTTTATATTCAAGGCAATTTATTTTGAACATACAAATGTTTACATGGAAAAAATATTAATCATTACATTGTCTGGCCTTTGAAGTTAGCTTTGAACTTGCAAATGTACAGCCAACTTGCTCATTGCAAATGAAATACAAATACTTCCATTTGGCCGAGAAAGGGCGTTCACATGTCCCGACACAGCAATGTGTTATATATTTGATAGCCTAATGCAATATCATCCTGGACTTATGATTGTCAAAGTATGTATGAGCTCCATTTAAGCTGATGGTAAAGATAAAAGATCAAACAGAAAATTGATGTTTCTGTACACTTCCAAACAAAATTGCACGTGTTTTCAACATAACAGAATATAGACACTGCACTGTATGAATCTCGACTCTGTCCTTTTGAAAAGCTTGCTTGTTGAAGGAAAGAACTTGATCAAAATAAAATGCCAGAAAAAGTGGCAGCTAAATGTTAATGCACTGCCTTTTGGCAAGGCAGAGGTAGAAGTCTGAAAGTAGGGAAGATTGCATTACCATAATAACATGTAAAATATGAAATGGATATGAATATGTGGGTGGCAAAAGGTGTGGTGCTGAAGGTTGTGTGTGGTGTCTATGCCTTTTGCAAGTGTGAGTAATTATACTAAGCTTTAAATGCTTGTTTCGGAGCCTCCCTCGGCAAAATGCGTGTGGTGTATTTAACGTTAATGATCATATGATGCAAAATATATTGGATTAGACAGCTTGTTCTAAATGTGCATATTTTTAATCTTGCACCTCTTTGCTTTATACTCTATAATAAGTTTAAGAGCATTTTGTACCAATGAATGTGGTTTGCAATAAATTTGCCCCATTGTAATGTGTGCATATTGCATGAATTGTAATATCCATGTCATTATTTTACATGTTATTGTGGTAATGCAATCTTCCCTACTTTCGGACTTCAACCTCTGCCTTGCCAAAAGACAGTGCATTAGCATTTAGCTACACTTTTTCTGGCATTTTATTTTGATCCAATTCTTTCCTTCAACGAGAAAGCTTTTCAAAAGGACAGAGCCAAGAGTCAAACAGTGGAAAAGTTGAATACTTCCCCGGATTTACCAATGGACAGCCAATCCTTTTCACAGCTGACCTTCAATATTGCATCCTGCTAAACTTCAATTCATTAAGTCATTTATCCAAGACCTTTGCCTTAGATCTGCACGGATTCAGTTCTTTGTTCACATTCACCCTGCCCTGACTCCACCAGTGCTCAAACATTTAACTCTGTACATTTCTGCAATTTGAGCTTGTGTATTGTTCAATTTTGGATGCACTATTTGGCATGCATCCTAAGCTGCTGTCTCTTTTGAAATGTGCTCTTTCATTTTCCAAAACCATGGTCAAGACTTTTTAAAAGGGTCGGAAGGGCAGATGATGTCATGGCATCTATGAAAAATATGAATTTGTGGACTAAAGACTGATTGGTATTATTTAGCAATTCAATATTTTCCACATGAGTTTGGCTTCAACTGAAGGGTGATAGCAATGTGGAAATTGTCATTGCCACACATTGTCTGTATCCTCCATTGCATCAGTGTGACCATAGCTCATCTATACACAAGAAGGAAACATTTGAGTTGATCTTATCTTGAATTGTTTACTGGATTTAATGCATAGCAAATATTCAAAGGCATCTTGTAGTTTACTTTCATCTGTGCATCTACTGTGAGCAGATACAGGTTCAATTTACATGGAGCATTTGTGGAAGGTGTTTTGGGTTGGGTATCTAAAGTAGGTCATAATTTATAAATAGCTACCTGTAATGTTAGCATTTGTTTATTGCCCTCGCAACATGCCGTGTGCGCTGTAAATCATAATTTTGTCTGAACTTGTTCCAAAGCTTTACTTTTTGTAGTATTCTTAATGTGTTAATTTATTAGCCTTTGCTGTTCTACGTCTGATTCACACATATTAAACCCGTCCTTTCATACACTAACTGATCACTATGATGAAGTGTCTGCTTAATTTAATTTATCTCAAATCCAATTCAGTGTTTTTGTTGAAAAACAATGTGGAACTTCAAAATAAAGTGAATGCTGGAGATACTCTGCTGGTGAGACAACATCCGTGCAGAGTTGACTTAGGAGATGATGCCCATTGCAGGTGATGAAAGAATGAACCAAAGCACTGTGGAGGGGACAGTCCCTATGGGAATGCTGAAAGGAAAGATGCCACATAGAAAAGTCATAGATAAGACAGCATGGAAACTGGTTATTTCGGCCCAACTTGTCCGTGCCAACCTAGATGACCATTTAATTTGTCTATGTTAGGCCCATTTCCCTCAACTTTTTAATGTACCTGTCTAAATGTTTACACATCCTCCAGGTGCACCAGTTTCCTTCCACATCGTAAGAAAGTGCGGGTTTGTAGGTTAATTGGCCTCTGTAAATTGGCCGCTGGTGTGCAGGGAACGGATGTCGAAGTAGGGTGACAGAGAACTAGTGATCAGTGGTCAGTGGTTGCCATGGACTTGGTGGGTTGAAGGGCATGTTTCCATGATGTATCTTCCAATCAATCTGTTCCGAGACAGGTCTGTACAACTGGATAGGAATGAACATGGAAACAAAGCCAGTTTCTAAAAGCAGGCGTGTAATGTTTGGACACCAAGTAATAGATAGCTGGATAATTGTTTGTAGAATCCCATGTTCATATTTAGTTGCAATATTTTTGGCCTACAGCAAATCTGCTTGAACGTTGTGAAAGCATTTGTTTATGAACACGATTCTTTGTGTCCCCACATGTTGTTAAACCAGCTGAGGCTTTAATCCAGGAGATCCAATTTCTTGAGCAAATTAAAGACCGCGAGATTCGCATGATAGAAATATGTGATCATAATTGAACATCTGCTTGTGGGTGGAGGCAGTGACTGGCGTTATTACATTCTAAACTTTGCTTATTGATAATTGTACACTTTTAATTTTGCTTTTATTAAGAACTGGTTTTGTTTGCTTTGTTTCAAATGTGTCTGGGGAAGGGGGATGATGGAATTGTCACCAAGGTATCCTGATGATCTACTTTTTGTTATGGTATCTTGGATAATTTTTGCATTGTATCTCTTCACAAAAATTAAAATATTGGTTTTGATTTGTGAGAGACTGGGTCTGCTTGTGTAATGGCCTTGTATGAATATGAACTAAAGCTAAGGGAGGAAATGCAAGCTGAAAGGGGCAAGTTAGTCTGCCAGAAGACAAGAGGCCATAAAAATCTGAGCTTTGATAAGTGTAAGATCCCTCTTACTCTTCAAAATGGAGAAGCAGTATGGGACAATATTGAGAAACTTGAAGCCATGCATCATGAGCATACAGAAGTTCTGTAAAAAAGGTTGAAGGCGTACAGTTTTATAAATTATTTCCCATTCGACTCATCAAACATCACCTCCACTATCTGAGAGAGTCAGTAGTTTCCACATTGGTCTCATTAGCTCCTTTTGAATGCACAAAATCAAAGTGGAAGTCATCCTTGATCCCAAAGAACAACCTAGCAAAAGACTAATATGTTGATAATGTATTTTTCCAATCTTTCACAGCTAACTTCTCCCTCGTAGATAGACACAAAGCTGGAGTAACTCAGCGGGACAGGCAGCATCACTGGAGAGAAGGAATAGGTGATGTTTCGGGTCGAGACCCTTCTTCAGACCCGAAACGTCACCCATTCCTTCTCTCCAGAGATGCTGCCTGTCCCGCTGAGTTACTCCAGCTTTTTGTGTCTATCTTCGGTTTAAACCAGCATCTGCAGTTCATTCTTGAGAATTTCTCCCTCTTACATAGTTCTCCCTGCTTAATTTATACCTCCTTAACCTGGTAGTTAATATAGCAGTCCTAGTATTGTATAATTGGTTGCTGACCATTTCTTACAATTTATGCACCAGATCACTGCTTGTTTAGTTTACACTAGTCTGTATTATTGAACATGTTACATCAACCCTCTTTTTTTCCCTGCCATGTAGGAAAATATGAAAGCTTTTTATGTAGGGATTCCAAAGATCTATTTAGAAAATTAATTGAAATGGGTCAAGTGCATAACTGTAGATAAGGCCGTGATAAGTGTTTTTTGGAATGGAGTACTTAGTTGAAAATATGTTACAAACAAGGATCTAGTGTATTTTGCTAGCAAACCTATGGAAAGTATTGCATATTTGTGTGAAGTGAGCAGTACTGAAGTAATCAAACTTAATTGCATTCCTGTAATCTGACGTGGTCTTTTCTTTCTTCCTCAGTTTAACTTTGTGGGCAGAATTCTTGGCCCAAGAGGACTCACTGCAAAACAACTGGAAGCAGAGACTGGGTGCAAGATCATGGTGAGAGGAAAAAGTTCAATGAGAGACAAGAAGAAGGTAAGATTAAACATTACGGCTGGAGGTGTCAAAGATTAAATTATTTGATTTGAGTTTTAATGGTCGAGGGGAGTTGCCATCTATCGTGGGCCATAGTAATCTCACTTGAACAAGGATTTAGGTGAATGTAGACAATGCTGGAGTAACTCAGCGGGACAGGCAGCATGTCTGGAGAGAGGGAATGGGTGACGTTTTGGGTCGAGACTTTTCTTCAGACTGATGTCAGGGGAGTGGGAAATGCATAGATAAGGAAGTATAAAGTAAAAGAAAATGGAGATCAAGGAAAATGTAGAATAGATCATTGAGAGAAGGTAACAACAAAGCAAACAGAGATAATGTAGTTGGGAGACGGTAAGACAGGTCGGAGATCTGGGAAAGGGGAGTGGATGGAGAGAGGGAAAACAAGTGTTACTTGAAGTGAGAGGTCAATGTTCATACTGCTGGGGTGTAAGCTGCCCAAGTGAAATATGAGGTGCTGTTCCTCCAATTTGCGCTGGGCCTCACTCTGACAATGGAGGAGGCCCAGGACAGAGAGATCAGTGTGAAAATGGGAGGGGGAGTTAGTGTTTAGCAATCGGGAGATCAGGTAGATTTAGGCGGACTGAGCGGAGGTGTTCAGCGAAACTATCGCCGAGCCTGCGCTTGGTCTCGCCGAGAAACAGGAGTCCACACCTGCAACAGCGGATAAAGTAGGTGAGATTGAAAGAGGTGCAAGTGAACCTCTGCCTCACCTGAAAAGACTGTCTGGGTCCTTGGACGGAGTCGAATGGGGAGGTATAGGGACAAGTGTTGCATCTCCTGTGGTTGCAGAGAAAAGTAGCTGGGGAGGGGGTAGCTTGGGTTGGAAGGGGCGAGTTGCGGAGGGTACGGTCTCTGCAGAAAGGGGTGGAGATGGGCAGAGGTGGCAAGTGGTGGGATCCCTTTGGAGGTGGCAAAAATGTCGGAGGATTATGTGCAGTATGCGACAGCTGATGGGGTGGAAGGTGAGGACAAGGGGGATTCTGCCCCTGTTACGAATGGGGGGGGGGGGGGGGGGGGGAGCAAGAGCAGAGCTGCGAGATGTCGAGGAGACCCTAGTTAGGGCCTCATGTATAATGGGAGGGGAACCCTGTTTCCTAAAGAATGAGGACATCTTCGATAACCTGGTATGGAACACCTCATCTTGGGCGCAGATGCAGCGTAGACGGAGGAATTAGGTGTAGGGGATAGTCTTTACAGGAAGCAGGGTGGGAAGAAGTGTAGTCGAGATAGCTGTCGGACTCAGTGAGCTGAAGAAGGGTTTCGGCCCGAAAAGTTGCCTATTTCCTTCGCTCCATAGATGCTGCTGCACCCGCTGAGTTTCTCCAGCTTTTTTGTGTACCTTCGATTTTCCAGCATCTGCAGTTCCTTCTTGAACACAAGGGTTTATAATAGATGTCAGTTGATAGTTTGGCTCCTGTGATGGAGATGGTTGTTTGGACGATTAAGGTGTTGCAGAAAGATAGTGCCCTTCATGTTTGGGACAAAGACCCATCATTTATTTATTTGCATCTGTACTCCACAATTTGAGATTTGTAATAGAAAAAAGTCACATGTGGTAAAAATGCACATTGTCAGATTTTAATAAAGGCCATTTTTATACATTTTGGTTTCATGTAGAAATTGCAGCAGTGTTTATATAGGGCACCATAATGTTTGGGACACAGCAATGTCATGTAAATGAAAGTAGTCATGTTTAGTATTTTGTTGCATATTCTTTGCATGCAATGATTGCTTAAAGTCTGCGATTCATGGACATCACCAGTTGCTAGATGTATTGCAGCCATCTTTAGCTTATGCTTGTTTTGGGGGCTAGTCCCCTTCAGTTTTCTCTTCAGTATATAAAAGGCATGCTCAATTGGGTTCAGGTCGGGTGATTAACTTGGCCACTCAAGAATTGACCATTTTTTAGCTTTGAAAAACTCCTTGGTTGCTTTAGCAGTATGTTTGAGATCATTGTTTTGGTGTAGAATGAACCGCTGGCCAATGTGTTTTGAGGCATTTGTTGAGCAGGTAGGATGTGTCTATACACTTCAGAATTCATTATGCTACTACCATCAGCAGTTGTATCATTAATGAAGATAAGTGAGCCAGTATCTTCAGCAGTTATACATGCCCAGGCCATAACACCCCTACCACTGTTTCACAGATGAGGTGGTATGCTATGGATCTTGGGCAGTTCCTTCTCTCCTCCATACTTTGCTCTTGTCATCACTCTGATATAAGTTAATCTTTGTCTAATCTGTCCACAAGACCTTTTTCCAGAACTGTGGTTGCGCTTTTAAGTACTTCTTGGCAAACTGCAACCCGGCCATCCTATTTTTGCAGCTAACCAGTGGTTTGCATCTTGCAATATAGCCTCTATTTCTGTTCATGAAGTCTTCTGTGGACAGTGGTCATTGACAAATACACACCTGTCTCCTGAAGAGTATTTCTGATCTGTCAGACAGGTGTTTAGGGATTTTTCTTTATTATAGAGAGAATTCTTCTGTCGGCTGTGGAGGTCTTCCTTGGTCTGCCAGTCCCTTTGCGATTAGTAAGCTCACCAGTGCTCTCTTTCTTCTTAATGATGTTCCAAACAGTTGATTTGGGTAAGCCTAAGATGGTTGGCATGGACCCAAGAGTTTACAGGCAAGAGTTGTATTGTTCTCTAAAAACAAATTGGCAAAATCAACTAATTTGTGCGTCTAAACTCGTTGATATTAATGGAATGATTTTAACTGGGTTGGAGCTATTGAAGTTTCCAAATTTAAATCCTTTTTGAAGTAAAGCACAGGGGTGCGCGCGTCCCTGAGCTGCCTATTCCTTTCTGCCAGGGACCTTCTAAAAGCAGGCATTAAGTTCAATATGATGACGTGGCCCTGTGATTCTTACAATTTTATTTAAGAACTGTAATGGTGTGCTTTGAACTGCACTGTCATGGTTAAAATTTCAGCAATGTTATTTGTGCTTGCTCAGAGTTTTCTTTGAAGGTAGAAGTTAAATGCAGTCTCACCTTTTGTGGAACAAAGAGTAATCCATTTATTTAAAAGGGAGATATTGCATTTTTCTGAATCTTTTGCTTCTGTCAAATGTTTTGGCAGCACTTGGTAATAAATGACAAGATCTGCCAACTCGTCTTCTGGCAATAAAAGCATTGCAGCACCATAAGATTTTAATGTACTTACAGCCATCAGCAAGTCTAACAATGTAGATAGTGAGAAAAGTGTTTGATTATGTGAATCAAAAAAGGCATTGGTATTTTTAGCATCCGTTTTGCCTAGTTTATGCTCATTGCTCTTGTCGAGCCATGTGCTCTGTAAATTAATTCCACGAATTTTTAATAAGATGCAATGTAATTAAACATAGGCAACTGCCATGCGATGTACACATCCTTCATTGAATTAGAGCATAGTACACAAACAGTACAGCGCAGGAACAAATCCTTTGTCTCAATGTCTCTGAACATGATGCCAAATTAAACTAATCCCGCCTATACATGTGACCCATATCAGTTCATTCACTGCATAGTTATGTGCATCTAAAAGCTTGTTAAATTCCACATCTGCTTCCACCACCGCCTCAGGCAGTGTATGTTCCATTCTGACCTTTAAACTTTCCCCCCTCTGTCCTCAGATCTGTGCTTTTAGTATTTGACATTTTCCCCCAGTTAAAGGTTCTGACTCTTCCCCTATTCATGCTTCTCATTTTATAAACTTGTGTTCGATCTTCCCATGCCTGCCAATTCTCTGGAGAAACCAACCCAAGTTTGTACAGCCACTACATGTAGCTAATTACCTCTATTCCAGACAGCGTCCTGGGAAATCCATTTTGTGCCCTCCAAAGACTCTTTCTTGACCAAATCAGTACCCAATACTAGAAAGGTACACAAAATTGCTGGGGAAACTCAGCGGGTGCAGCAGCATCTATGGAGCGAAGGAAATAGGCGACGTTTCGGGCCGAAACCCTTCTTCAGACTCAATACTAGAAATGTGGCCTAACCAGCAATTACTACAATTGCAATGTAACTTAATTTTTGTTGCCTGCAAATTTACAGATCAACCCATCAATATGGTCATCCGAGTCTTTATATACATCACAAGCCAGATTTTCCAGCAGTGAACCCTGTAGTACACCACTGGGGTCTGACCTCCAGCCAGAACTTTAGAATCCATACCACCTAGTCACTGTGAATCCTATGCATCTAATGTTCTGGATCAGTCTGCAACAAATGGTAGAATAACATTGCATAAAATAATCAATTTAGTCCTTTGAATCCATGCAGCCCAGTTAGCTTCATTCCCTGTGAAATAAAATTCTTAAATATCTAGTATTTACTTTTGAGTGGCACGTTTCCTTTCTCTAAAATAAATCCTCTTATTCCCCGTAATGTAGTCAGTCACATTGAATTGCCCTCTGCCATTGGAAAATGTATTTATCTTAACTCTTCATGAAGTTAACTGTTTAAGAGTTATTTCTGTTCTACGTGGAACAGCCACAACCTTGTCCTATATTTGTAGCTATTCCCTGAATTCATTCACATTTTTGTATCCTTTCCAAATATATGACCTTCCTACAGCGTGATGCAGAGAACTGGGCACAATGCTCAAGTGCATTAGGTTTATTCTCGCAGTGTTGTTTGCTTGAAGCTCCCATTTGGTAATGGGTCCACTGCAGTTAGCTATCTATTTCAAACACTTTTGGGTTTTATGTGCACCAGCTGTGACATTTTGCAATTTTGATTGAATAACCCAGCCCTGATTTATAAATTGTTCCTTTGTAAGAGACTGAATAGGTCCTAGAGCTAAAAAAAAAAAGGAGCTAAGTAACTGGTTAATGTTTCTTCAGTTTTTCCTTTAATTTAAATGTGCCTGAAAATGGAGCACATTAAGGCTGTGACTGATTACTTTATTCCTCCTCATTTCATTTAATGTATTAGTTATAATGACTTTTTCTCTGCATATGTGGTTATATCTGAGGTGCTAATGGATTCCGGTCTTGGTTCCTTCATTTACATGTATATCTTTGGTATTGCTCAGAGGCACAAGGCTTAGTTCTATTGTGTGAGAGCAGTCCACTGTTGCCTCTTCAACAGGTAATTATTTGAGGAGCCAGATTTTCCTGATTCCGCTAGCTCTGACTTCAACTGACATCCAATTTCTTCTCTACCATGTTGCACTCAATTTCTTCATTGTCATTCTGTCCCCATCAATATTCTATTTGCATCCCATACGTATCATTGATCGCCTCTTCTGTTGACTTTATATATTCCAAACTTTATTGAACTAGGGTCTGAGCAGATTATTAACTTGGGCTGCGACATTCATTTTTAATTATAGGGTTAAATCTGTGGAGTTTCTGAAAACAGTTTCCAAATATTTGAAACTTTTTTTTCACTGAAACATGACATCTATATTTGTATATTATGTCATGGTGCAGACTTACACCACTTTGGTTAGGCTGCATTTGGAGTTTTGTGTGCAGTTTTGGTTGCCCCATTACAGGAAGGGTGTGGGGGCATTGGAGAGGGTGCAGAGGTGGTTTATCAGAATGATACCTGGATTAGGGTCTATTAGCTACAGGGAGAGGTTGGACTGACTTGGATTGTTTTCCCTGGAACGCTGGAGGTTGCGGAGAGACCTGGTAGAAGTATACAAAATTACATGAGAAATAGCTAGGATAGACAGAACGTTTTTCCCAGGAGTGAAAAAATCAAATACTAGAAGGCAATTTTTTTTTTTTACACAGCGGGTGGTGAGTGCCTAGAACAGGCTGCAGGTTGGTGGTTGAGACAGAGGCGATAGTGGTATTTAAGAGGCTTTTGGATGAATGGAGGGATAACGATTATGTGAAAGAGATTATATTGGCATCGGGTTCAGTGCAGATAGGGTGGGCTGAAGTGCATTTTCTTGTGCTGTATTCTATATTGTATTTCAGAGATTTATTTGCATCCTGAAATTGCATCTCATTCTTGCACTGCCCATTTTTTTTTGTTTCGCTGCTTTAACGCACGTCCCACCGGCAGTTTCAGTGCTGATGGATAGATGGAAAGGTCACAGGTTTTTGAAGGCTGGTGGAATTTATAAAAGGATTCAATAAACTCTTTTGCTGCGATTTCCCCCCCCTTGCAGTTTAGCAGAATAACAGCTATACAATTTGTTTCAACATATCCACACCTCAATGTATTTGGCTTCTGTCAATGAATTAGCAAGAACACAAAGCTGAAGTAGTGGGCTAGTCAGTGAGTACACAAGTGGTATAATTGATTTTTTTTTAGCTTATGCAAGAGTTTTAGCATTCAATTTACCATCTGGCTGCACTTGAATAATTTGGGACATGTGTGGAACACTACAGGCAGTGAGTGTACACTCCATTAAACCATAGCTTCAACTAACTTGTAGCTTTCCGTCCTACATAGGTACAGGACTTAGCTCAAATCTGGCAGTAGGATGGATTTTTTTTTTTAAGGTGGTGCTGTTTTAAGTGTCATACACTCCCGCTTTCGGCTTGGTGCACACAGATGTCCAGATATGGATATACTCTGATTAACTTCAGATGTTCATTAGTGTTTGGAGCAGAATAAGGCCATTCAGCCCATCAAAACCACTCCACCATTCAATCATGGCTGGTCTATCTGACAACCCCATTCTCTTGCCTTCTCCCCATAACCCCTGACACCTGACATCAAGAATCTATCCATCTCTGCCTTAAATATATCCATTGACTTGGCCTCCACAGCCTTCTGTGGCAATGAATTCCACATATTCACCATTCTCTGACTAAAGAAATTCCTCCATCTCCTTCTCCCATCACATATTCCTTTTCTCCAGAGATGCTGCCTATCCCGCTGAATTACTCCAGCATTTTCTATCTTTGGTGTAAACCACATCTGCAGTTTCTTCCTACACATTTGAGCCCCTTGCATGTTTTCAGTATTCTTTATGTTTGCGTCTATACAAAAGGTATTGGTTATTGTTTTATTTAAAACAAGTGGCCATTGTATTATGGTAAATGATCCCATTCAAAACAATTTACAAGAAATAATGCACAAGTTCTACTTGTGTGGGCCCAGTCTCCGTGGGAGGAATTACCTTTTATGCTGCAATCTTAACTTTATAATGTTATGGAAAAATATAGCATTTGTGTATTTATGGTAAAAGATTGGTCTGTCTATTCAAGAACATCCTAGGAGAAACCGGTCTTTTGCTGACTTAAATATTTTTTCCATGGTGGGATGGTCTTTAAAAGTTGACTTAAGTAACTGCAGCTTAGCCGTGTTAGAGGAAAATGTAGTGTTTACCCGTTTCCAGTGAATGAGAATCTGAAATCTTGGTGATTCTTTCATTCATTAGCCAACCGCTGATGGAGGATTATGTGCTTTGTAGCCAGGTAATTCCACTGATGTACTTTTAACATGAGAAGCTGTGAAATCATACAATTTGATTTTAGTTTGCTGATCAAACAGAATAGGTTCCATGCATTTGGGATAACTTCCAGAAATCTCTAGTGCTCTTGATCAATTACACCACAATGTTTGTTCAGGATAATAGTCAAGGAAACAATTCAAATCTGATGGCATTTTTAATGTTTTATCTATGACGTCGGATATGGTGCTACATGAATGCTGCATATTCCCTTGATGTTTCACCAGTAATTTGTTTCAATCAGTTTTTCTGGCTGTTGGATCCTGACAAAAGTATAATGATATGAACGTCTTCTGTATAAATAAAGCCTCAGAAGGGATTTGAGGATAGGTTTACAGTGTAATTAAGTCCTGCAGTGAAAGGGGTTTGCATGGGCACAGACTCTAGTTGGACCTAATTATTTATTTGCATGTTTTATATAATTCTGCTTCTTGTCTTTACAGGAAGAGCAAAACCGAGGCAAACCCAATTGGGAGCATCTGAATGAAGACCTCCATGTATTAATAACTGTTGAAGATACTCAAGACCGAGCAGAACTGAAGTTACGAAGAGCTGTAGAAGAGGTCAAAAAACTTCTGGTGCCTGCAGTAAGTATCTCAGCTGTTTCTGTTGACTGTTGATCATAAAGGCTGTAGTTTTCTTGGGTTCAAAATGTAATTCAAAATAGTTCTGGATTTTCCATACTTGCTATTGTTATTATACACACATCAGCAGAGGGTTTAAATTGTGAATGGTTGTGAAGTTGCATCTTAATGATGAGAGTAGATATCTTAACCTCTTTAATTTAAGAACGTGGGAAGTGCTGATCATTGGAATGAGTGAATTGTTCATTTGTCTTGCATGTCTAAAACAATAGACAAGAACTTTAATTTACGTAGACTTTAACTCTAGACCTATGCAGTTTGTACTTGAATGCTATCTATATTTCTGGTATGGATGCTTAAACCAGTTGGCGGTTTGATACATTAGATGTTGGATTTATTTCCTGGGATTACTCCATCTACCAGGTTTTACATCAATTAATGTTAGTCAAAACTAAAATTAGCATCCTTGAATGAACACAGTGCAGGAGTAAATTGGCGGGTCAGGCTGCATCTTTGGAGAACATGGATAGGTGATATTTCGTGTCAGGACCATACTTCATCCTGAATGTCTGACAATCATTTTCAGTCTTGGTCAATGACAGACTGCGCTCATATACAGCGAGACCTAGACCATGTCTTTCCTTGGATAGAAGTTGCAAGTAACATTTCCTGCATACATATGACAACCACTGACAATTATATGACCCCTTTCCCCTTTGTTATCATTGGCATGCCACCCAACTTTACCCACCACCTCCACTCACCTTAACATCCTACAGAAAATTGACCTGACCTGGAAATTGCTTTCGCCAACCATGTGTCATATCTGCGTGAGCAGGTCAGAAGCTGGCTGTTCTTTATTGAATATCTCAATCATGTATAAGATTTAGGGCACTGAAGAACTGCCTAGTTGCCTGAAAGAAAGCTGTGGTGTGAAATAAATCTGACAACATCAAGAACAAGCCAGGCGCCTGGGCACACATTCAGCAGCATGAAACTTCACTCTATGCCTGCTTTCTGACTACATTATGTACCATTTATAATTTTAAAGTATTTATTGGATTGAGCAATGCAGGAACCCAGCTTTTATTGTCAATTCCTAATTGTCCTTGAGCAGATGATGAGGAGCCCAGTCTTGAACTTCACTTATTTTAACAAGCCTCTGAGGTGCATCAACAAGGTTTGAAAGCTGCAAAGAGTGAGATTATGTATAAATGTATTCCTCCCCATGTTGATCTTGTGGCAAAATCAGTTGAAGAATCGCAATACTACATGTTTGCCATTTTGTGCCTGCCCCCCTCTCTGCCTGCCAGTTCTCACCACTCTCAAATTGACAGCATGATCCAGAGGGGAGAACCAACCACTCTTCACTCTCTCACCCTAATCACCATCCAGGATAGTGGAAGAAGGATATGTTGGAGTAACTGAGCAGGTCGGGCAGTATCTCTGGTGAACATAGATAGGTCATATTTCAAGTTGAGACCCTTCAGAGGGCACACCTTTCCTCTGCAGTGCACAAGGTTACTAAAATGTATGCATTTTTAATATTGACATTTTCTTTTAGCTATTTAAACATTTATAGCGTTTGTTAGTGTATGTTAATGTTAACAATAGAGGCCTCATTTATTTAGGTGTGTGGTGGCTATGTAGGGGACAGCTCTAGTGGTATATCTCTTGTAGCTAAGTGATTTATCTTACATTCCTGACCCTTAGCATGTTGATGTTGGGAAAATGTTATCCCTTCAATTTATTGAGCAAGACAGCTCCAGCCGATTTACTCAATATTCTTTGTTTCATTCATTGAGACTTTGCATACAGAAATCTATGTTCAAATCCATCTCCAAATCGCACCAATGAATACTCAAAACACCTTTTGAAATATTATGGGAATTGGTAACCAAAATTTGGCTTGTAGTTGAAAATTTTCCAATAATTTATTTTGTTGGGCATTGTTAATCTTTTGGATTTTCATTCTCTGAAGGCTGTAGTTACTCATTTCTCGACTAAATTCAAGACTAAAATCAACAGACTTTTGGGTAAATGGGGATTTGAGGTTATGGGGATGGATCAGAAAAGCAGTCTAAAGGCATATCTTACAGAAAGCAGCTCTGACTTAAGGGGTGCTATGGCCCATTCTTTCTACATGTGGAGTTAATGTAAATGAGCAACTTAAATACAGTGAACCAGAATTTCTTAAAGGGACTTTAACATGCCTAATGAAAGCTGAAGCGCTACCTGATTTTTTTTTTCTTTTAAATTAGACAGGGTTGTATTATCATCTACTCACATCAATGAATAAAATATCTTTCCGTATTCAACAGTGTGAAATTGATTGAATTTTTCACTACAATTAAATGTACATTCATTCATGAGCTTTTTATTTTGGTTTGAATCAGAACTTACAATAGATCTGCTACTGAGCTGCGCATTAATACTTAATGGTGGTCATGTGCCAGGCCTGCAGAATACTCACTGATACTTTTCCCCTCAGCAAGCAAATCCTCTCAACAATTTTAAGTGATGCCAGGTGTGTATTTAGCTGTTCTTCAGTTAGCATTGTGGAAAGACTCCAAGGTTACAGACTATTGAGAATGGAGTATTATGTCAGATGAAATCAATATTCATTTGGAGCACACAAAATTGCTGGAGGAACTCAGCGGGTGCAGCAGCATCTATGGAGCGAAGGAAATAGGCGACGTTTCGGGCCGAAACCCTTCTTCAGACTGATAGGGGGTGGGGAAAGAAAGAAAGAAATGAAGCAATTTGACAACGACGGTGCTTCAAATTAAAACCAAAAATAAAATTTACAGCTAAATCCCCAGTCTAAATGTGCAACAGATGAAACTTGTGTAGCCATTCTTGAGCTTCAGCTAAATTACAGTTGATTGGAGCTTCTTCCAATCATTTAAGACATTAAAAAATTCTACAATTCATTATAATGCTCAGGATTAAATTGTAAAGTAAATTACTGGCCAGAATTTTTTAAAAGCCTGGAAATTTCAAGCAAACTCTCATCAAAAGCATAAACAAGGAACTGCAAACGCTGGTTTTCAAAAGAGAAAGTGTTGGAACAACACAGTAGATCAGGCAGCATCTCTGCAGAATATGGATCATGAATCTGACCCAAACGGTCATCTAGCCATTCCCTCCAGAGAAGCTGCCTAACACGCTGAGCTACTTACTCCAGCACTGTGTGTCATTTGGAGCACTTGTGCCTTGCACATAGTAAAAATGCCTTTCAATGGCTAATGCAGTGACTAGTATCTATTTGAAATCTCATTTCTTAAATTTTACAAATGTTGTATTATACTTACATGTAAATAATCATGAGACGAGATACAATGAACTACAGATGTTGGTTTACAAAATCATCTGCCTATCAAAAACCGATCTGCCTATCAAAAACCCATCTGCCTACCAAAAACCCATCTGCCTATCAACCCCTCCCTCCCAAAGCCCATTTCAGATTCAAACTTTATTGTCATTGTGCAGTGTACAGTACAGAGACAACGAAATGCAGTTAGCATCTCCCTAGAAGAGCGACATAGAATATGAGCAATAAATAAATATATTTACGTGCAGTCATATTAGTGCAATTATTTTTTTAATGTCTGTATAGCACCTATTACTCGCCTGGCCCCCACATCTCACCCCTGCCACAAACTGTCTGAAGAAGGGTCCCGGCCCAAAACGTCGCCTATGCACATTCTCTAGAGATGCTGCCTGGCCCGCTGAGTTACTCAAGCAGTTTATGTAAATAATCACGACATCTGTGGTTTAACCATTGAAATCAATGTTTATTATTTGAGCTTTTACATACAAAGGGAATGTTGATTTTTATTACTTGTTATTTATTAGTAAGACCAAACAGTAGTCGGCCACCTCATGCTTGATCAAAGCAAGCTTGAATTATTTAATTTGGGAAATTTAACATTCCATAAATAATGGCTTCTAGTTCATTCTGTAGTTATTGATAGAAATACAAAACTGAAAATCTCTTGCAGGCTGTATTTGTAATAATAATAATAAGTGGTGATGCAGCAATCTGCTTTCTATTAGAAATGACACACAGTGCTGGAGTAAGTAGCTCAGCGTGTTAGGCAGCTTCTCTGGAGGGAATGGCTAGATGCCCGTTTGGGTCAGATTCATGATCCATATTCTGCAGAGATGCTGCCTGATCTGCTGTGTTGTTCCAACACTTTCTCTTTTGAAAACCAGCGTTTGCAGTTCCTTGTTTATGCTTTTGATGAGAGTTTGCTTGAAATTTCCAGGCTTTTAAAAAATTCTGGCCAGTAATTTACTTTACAATTTAATCCTGAGCATTATAATGAATTGTAGAATTTTTTAATGTCTTAAATGATTGGAAGAAGCTCCAATCAACTGTAATTTAGCTGAAGCTCAAGAATGGCTACACAAGTTTCATCTGTTGCACATTTAGACTGGGGATTTAGCTGTAAATTTTATTTTTGGTTTTAATTTGAAGCACCGTCGTTGTCAAATTGCTTCAGTGTTCAGCAGAGTTGACGTACTTAACAATGAGATGGATCTGCTTTGTTTGATCCATTTCTGTTTTTCACATTTGATGTGATTTCTCTATTGCCACAATGGTGTTTATAAAATATGATCATTTGTCTTGCTGGACAGTTTCAATTCATTCGCTGACAGTTTCTAACTTGAAATTTTAAGTGCAGGAAAAACCAATACTAGAAAATTGCCATTCTATTTCACTTTGGCATTTGTACATGATAGAAGAACTTGGCAATTCTTGGCTCAATTATGGTTGCACAGTTGCAAGTAGTCAACAAAGTGGCTAATTGTGGCAGTTGATATAGTTCTTGTTTGAGTGAATTGGTTTGAAATGTATCCTAAATGGAATTGGAAATATAGTGGATAGGATTTTCCCAAACCACCCTGGTTACTTGAGATTTCTAGGAAATTTGATTTTAGGTCTGTTTATTGCCCCAGTGACTGAAGAAGAGAAGAATCAATGGTGGACACTGTAATCGACAAACCTCAGCTGATCATGCCAAAAGTGGAAGCAGTGGTCGTTTTTAAGTTTGCTCGTTATTGTCTGCTTAGGTTTTGGTTGCGTTCAAAGCTTACACTCCAATTAGGACGTGAAGTCTGAGGACACAGGACAAAGAGCCTCACAGATAGCAGAATCGTTGTCGCTCTTGAAATATGAGCTTTTCTTCGAATTTGCAATCCTTGCATGAAAGGGAGGTGTAAGCTGTAAAAGAATATTTGAACGCGAGTTGGTGCTTGCTCCCAAGAATCCAGACAGTTGACTTGAGCAGCTTGAAAGAGAGCAATACTAATGAGCAAAGTGAAAAGGAGCAGTTAGCAATTCAGCAAAATAATCATTTCAAGACCACAATGGATTTCTGATTGCTCTTTGCTGCAATCGTCATGCTTGTAATTAGCTCTTGTTGTGTTACGCTAAAATTAGATTGATATACGATCAGATTGCACGTTTCAAGACTTGCTTGAGAACTGCACAGACAAAAATCTATTGCAAGTGACGCTTAGGAGACTGAATAGTGACCTTATGGAAGTGCATAAAATCATGAGGGACATGGATAAGGTTGAATGCAAACAGTCACCAGGGAAAGAAAATCAAAAACCAGAGGGCATAGGTTTAAGGTGAGGGGGGAAGGATGTAAAAGACCCTGAGGGACAACTTCACACAGAATAGTGCGCAAATGGAAAGAGCTGCCAGAAAAAGTGGTTGTGGTAGGTATAATAACATTTAAAATACATTTGGACAGGTACATGGATAGGAAAGCTTTGGAGGAATATTAAAGTAAAGCAGGCAAATAGGACTAAGTTGGTTTGGATTTATTATTGTCGAGGTACAGTGAAAAGCTTTTCTATCCAATCAGATATGTACTAAGTGAGTATATTGCATTGGCATTTACCTAGGAGGATGTAGGGGATAGTGAAGGGTATACTAGGGCTATTTGAGCTAAAGGCAGTGATACTAGATCTTTTCAATAGCATTAATGGGGATAAATGATTGATCTATCCCACGTTATTGAGAGAGGCAAGAGAGAAGATTGCTGGAGCTTTGATTTTTGTGTCCTATATAGTCACAAGCACAGTCCCAATTTATAGCAGGAAATTATAGGCTGGTGAGACTTGCATCAATGGCTGGGTTGTTGTTGCAAATAATTCTTTGAGAGGGGATTTATACTTATTTGGAAGAGGAGCTAATTAAGAACACTCAGCGTGGCTTTGTGCTGGTTGTGTCTTACAAACTTGAGTTGGTTTTTTGAAGAGTTGAAGGTGATTGAGGATAGGTCAGTGGATGCTGTCTCTATGGAGTTTCAGAAGATGTTTGACAAGGTCCCTCATGGTAGGCTGGTGCAAACGATTAAGATGTATGGGATCCATGTTGACTTTGTACTTTGCTTTCCAATTGGGCTTGTCCATGGAAGAATGGGTAGTGGGGGTGGAAAGGTGTTCGTGAAGAGCGTACTGTTAATGGCAGAGACCTTAACATGTTTGATGTAGCAGGATCTTGTGGTCCATGTCCACAACACCCATATAGTGTTAACACAAGTAGATTGGTAAAAAAATGCATACGGTATGCTTGCCTTCATTGGTCGAGGCATTGTGCAAAAGTCAGGAAGTCACACTGCAGCTTTACAAAACTTTGGTTAAGCCGTATTTGGAATATTATGTGCAGTTCTGGTCTCCCCTTTTACAGGATGTGGAGATTTAGGAGAGAACTGATTAGTCTACTAGGATTCTGTCTGAATTGGGGATTATTAGCTATGTGGGGTTGGACAAATTTAATGTTTTGTCTGGAGTGTTAGAGGCTGAGGGGAGACCTGATGGAAGTTTACAGAATTGTGGTTAACCTTTTCCCCGGGGTGTAAATGTCAAAGACTAAAGGGCATCTCATCTAAGGGGGAGTGGTTTAAGGAGGTGTGTGTGGCAATTTCCTTTGTGATAGCTGACTGGCATACACTGCCAAGGAGTGGTGAAAGCAAATGCATTAGTGGCCTATATAACAGGCTTTTAGATAGGTGCATTTATTTAAAGGAGATGGGGCGTCAGTTATCAGGTAGAAGGGATTAATTTAATATGGCATCATGTTCGGCATAGACATTGTGACCGAAGGGCCTGTTTCTGTTCTGTTCTGCTCTGTCAAGTCCAGCATTTTGCCTTCCAGCTAATTTGCACATTTGGCAACAATTTCAGTTCAAAGCACATTGGGACCACCTGCAATCGAGTCCTTTTTATTTTTAGTCTGATGCCCTTTAACTGCTTAATGATATTTTGCTAACTTTCTACGCACATTAGCTTCTGCAAAAATATTTTTGATTGCACTTATTTTTGAATTAGGAGGAAATTATTTCTGTGAACCAGGCTGTCCAGAAGCTGAAGGATTGGTGCAGATTTACTTTCTTTGATATTGTTCCAACTGATGGAGCCTTTTCTACCTGTTCTACTTATTGAAATCTCGATATTTGGAATTGATTTCCCATGGAATTAGTCCACTGGCATGGAATGATGGCAAAACCAAACTAAACATAAAACTAAATTTTCATTTGTCGTTGCTTTTACCTACTAGTTAAAAGATTGGATGAAATAATTAGTCGATTACTGCTGGTAAATGACCTTTGCCCATAAATACACGAGGGATAACGATTGAAGTTTAATAGGTGACATTTGCCCACATTCTAACAATTGATGTCCACAGTGCAGGTGCTCCTTGACTTATGCAAGTGTTACGTCAGATTTTATGCGTCAAAATCGCCATTCCCACCCCCTGCCCGAAATAACTCCCAGAGTATTAACTGTATCAGTTTCTGCGGCGCCCAGCCTTCTGGGTAAGAATCGACGCCATTGCTGACTTTCATTCCATCTGACCGTTGGGTCATTTTTAACAGCAAGTTGTCTTCTGGGTAACCACCTCCGCCACCGTTATCGGCTTGTTTCCGATGAAAACTTGAGTGATCGTAGAATGCTGTGGAAATTACAAACTGCCTTGATTGCATGAGGGACTGAGTACAGTGTTAACTTAAGTGTGCGTTTACGCAAGTCGGGGAGTGTCTTTATGGTGTTCAGCAATTTGATACTTGACATGACATGTTCATTTCACATAAAAAGGTGCACTGTGGCTCCAGATGGCAAGATACTCTCTGCAGCACTTTGGCCACTGGGGCGACGTGCATGAGAATGACCATTCCTTCTCTCCAGAGATGCTTCCTGTCACGCTAAGTTACTCCAGCATTTTGTGTCAATCATGAGAATGACCACGTGTTTATTCATTGGCATTTTCCCCTTTCAAATTTTAAATCTAATCACTGGCTCAGTAGTGGTCGGATGGAAATTGAAATAATTCTTGGTTCCAATTTCTAATCTGATTTGAAAACAAACAAAAAATGTTCTTAAAGTGCTAAAAGTTCTCTGGACTG
This sequence comes from Amblyraja radiata, assembly GCF_010909765.2. Taxonomy (NCBI): domain Eukaryota; kingdom Metazoa; phylum Chordata; class Chondrichthyes; order Rajiformes; family Rajidae; genus Amblyraja; species Amblyraja radiata. The sequence goes on along the minus strand of NC_045982.1, from coordinate 3,128,485 downwards.
GTACCCTCTGCAAAGATAAGTATATAGTTTTTCAGGTACCTGACTATTCATCACCAGTCCATGTTGCATTTAAGTATTCCAGCATCTGCATTTTATGCTTTTGGAACAATTCAAATGTTTAATTTCCTCGGATTGTTCTTGGACAACTTGATTTTGATAATCTTAAGCTTTAGTTGTATGAGCGTATAGTTTGTTCTGTCATGAGCTAGACTATCAGAATTACAGTAGGTAAACAATTCAAAGGTTGAGCTTAAAAAAAACTGGCATCAAAAGAATAGTTCTCAAAATCAAATTGGTTGGGTCTGTATACTGATTGTAAAAGTAAAGAGTGCATGCTTTAAACTTTCTATTATGGGAGATTCTGCAATCACGTAAACAGTTTGGATAAATAGAGTATTCAGATTTCTTCTTAGATGCAAGGTAGATTTTAATAAATTTGTTTCCCCAGGTAATTCAGTCATAAAGCACACTGGAAGTTTTATTCTGCTGTTATGCAATGTGTGTGTTCTGGCACTGAACCTTGTAAATACATGTTTGGTATGTCAGATGCTTACGGCCAAATGTCAGTTAAAATGTTGGTATGTATTTACCTATGAGACTGGAGGCAATTTAACCCATTGGTTCCTTGCGAGTTCACAGCAGACCCATTCAATTCTATTTATTTTTTCCATATGTGGGAGAAACCAAAGTACCCAATGTTGTTTGAGGCAGAGTATGCCCATCAACTCCATACAGACAGCATTGAAGTTGGGATTGCTTGGTCTTTGGACTTGTAAGCCAGCATCATTAATTCCTCTAGTGGACTGCCCTCAGGACATAGAACAGAATAAGGCAGTGGATTTTCCCCAGGTGCTCTGGTTTCCTCCCACATTCCAAAGATGTAGAGGTTTGTGGGCTTTGATAAAATTGTAAATTGTCCCTAGTGTGTAGGATAGTGCTAGTGTATGGCGTGATCGCTGTTCGGCGCCGACTTGATGGGTCGAAGGGCACGTTTCTGCATTGTATCTCTTCTAAAGATGCTTTAGTATGCGTTACTTAGATTTGTCCCATAGTTACCCCTCAAACTTGTAATGTTTCATAATTCTTGTAAGTGTCTAGTTCAGAGCTATCATCTTCAGGCACAACTAATTTAATTGTTTTTTGTTTCCGGCTGTCCATTTTTGTCTTATCCTTTGTCCTCACAAGCTAAACTTCAGGCAATTGTGTTCTAGTCATTTGTTTGAAATGGAGATAAAATGTGTTCACTTCCCATTATTTGTGGATTTGCATCTGTATGGGATTGGTCTCAGACCACATCTTGAATTTTCCAAGCATTTGGAGCTGCTCCAAAAATATATTTTATTTCTCCCAAGTGTAGGAATATATATTTCTCCCATAAATATTGTTATAAAATTAGCAGAAAGATCACAAGCCCACTCACGATTCTTTCTATACACACCATTATTCAATTTAGTCATTTTCCATTGTTTCTCAAACATGGTCCGAAGCAGCACTTTAATCCTATAATTTGTGGAATTTTGACCCAACTTAAATTTTTAGTCAAAATTAACTTTTCAAATTGCATGCAGCATTGCTTTCCTAGTTAGTTTTAGATCTTTAAAATTCCTGTATTATTCCTGTCTTTAGAGTAGCATCTCCCAGAGGATACTCCCATAATATCATTGTATTTTATTACTAAAGCTAAAGATTCCAATGTGCTGCATGTAGTCATTAGAAGTATTTAATAATTTGAATTTGCATGTTGATTAATAGTTCCAGAGTTGATCTATGTAATGTTTTGTTATAATGTACTAGGCCACATGTTCGTGTTTCTATCTTTAAGTTAATACATTTTTTGTCAGTGCAGCTGTTTGTATGAAAGAAAATAGTTTAACTTTTTGTCTGAGCCATTGTGAATTGAGAATAGACACAAAATGCTGCAGTAACTTAACGGGTGAGGCAACATCTCTGGAGAGAAGGAAATAGCAATGTTTCGGGTTTAGATCCCTCAGACTGAGTCAGGTAAACTAGAGACATGGAATAGTAAGGTGTGGAAACGACAGATCAAAGCAGACAATGTCAAGGAAATATAAAATGATTCATTGTTGGCTGAGGAGAATGTTACACCAACAGTAAAATTAATTATGGGGAGAATGAAACTAGTCTGAGAAATAGGGTGGGGGAGGGCTGGAGATTGCGAGAGTGTTAAATTTTGTGCCTGTGGCGTCGCATCTGGAGTCCGAGTTAGCAGTTCTGGCAAGATGGGAAAAGCAACTGGTTGAATGGTAGGTTTGTGCATTGAGTCTGTGAAGTCCCCAGGTGGATGGGTTGCTTTTCCAAGTAGTGCAAAATGTACTTCTTAAAATTTGAATGTTGCAATGTGCTGTATAATTGGATGTAGAGTTGTTTACTTATAATAAAAATAAAAAGTATCTCTTGAGGCGCATTCTACTCAATATCCAAAAGACTGCCACCATTGTTTCAAGATATTCTGAACCAACAATAATCACCAGCTTGACCTAGATAATTCAGCACAGTGCTGGAATTACATTGAGTGCTGGTACTCAATTATGTGCAGCCACTCTGATTTGTAAGGCATATCTTCAGCACAGATTTACCTTTCACATGTGTAGGAAGGAACTGCAGATGCTGGTTTAAACTGAAGATTGACACAGAATCCTGAATAATTGTGATCATTATCCTTTGTCTTTTGAAGTTTAGTTGCCAGAAGATAAATATATCGTCACTTCCCGCAGATGTTTAATGGTTAGCGTTTAGGAATGGCATTCCTTATGCATGCTCTTGTCCTCTTTCATCCAAAACCAATCTTCCCACGACTTAGAGTGAACATTAAATCTGGAATCCTTGCCTTTATGGCTTAGTTACTGAATAAAAAGGTTTGAAACTTGGGATCCAGATTTTAGGACAGGCCCTCAATTTTTCTTTCTGCTTTTCATGTAATAGTGATCTTATTTGAGTACACGGCAGCACTTTGAACAGTGTCTGTAGTGAGTTGCAGGCACAAATTGGAGTTGGCTGATTAATTTTGTTTATCCAGTTAACCTGTTTGTTGGAGAATTGGTTATTAAATGTTAAAATGTAGTTGCAATCTCAATTGAAATGACTATATCTGCAAGCTTGGTGTACTTTTAACTCTGAATAGTCTGAAGGGTCCTGGCCCAAAACATCATCAGTCCATTTCCTCCGCAGATGCTGCCTGAACTGCTGAGTTCCTCCACCCGTTTGTTTTTTGCCCAAGATTCCAGTGCCCACAGACTCTTGCCTACTCACTTTTAACTTGGCCAGCTTCTCCATTTTCCATTGCGGTGCATCTGCAGAATACTCATTGTCTTTTTGTTATCTACCCCTGACTTGCATGCAGCTCCAGTTTAGCCCAGATGTTGGAGTGTTTTGTTATCTACCCCTGACTTGCATGCAGCTCCAGTTTAGCCCAGATGTTGGAGTGAAGTGAGTTGTGAACCAAGTTTGAGTTTGTTTTTAACAAATATTCAAAAGCATTTTCATTGGCAGTCACTTCAATTTCTCTGCCTTGGCCTCGAGCACAAAGACCAGTAGGTTTAAAGAGACATTTGGAAACTTGCATCAAAATTACCCAAGCGTAGAAAGCCAAGTGTCGGAATAGTTATTTTTCAAACCCATGTGAGAGTATGCAGTGATCTCCTCATTTGGTTAAAAATCACTATTCATTTTATATTGAATTTTGTAGTTGTGGCTTTAATTCAAAATTCAGCAGCTGATGCATAACTGGGGGAATATGATAGTTTTAAAGGTGGTGCAGTAAGAAAACATGGCTAGAATGGTGTCGTTGCTGTATAACTCTTAAGACTCTGTTTCACAATAGTGCCAGTTTCACAATAGTGCCACTTAAATTGGGGATGCAACACTTAGTTGTAGGCATTGTGTTTACTGAAAAAAGACCTTGAAGGTGCACAGGCTATCTAGGAGTATTGCTGGGGATTGGTTTCAGTTTTTTTGCGGAAGCTGCAGTCATCACTGTAGAAGCAATAAATGTGTTTAAAAATCGTTGAAGGTTTTGTTCGGGTAAATAAGGTTTAAGATTCTGTAATGAGGGGAGATGAATTTGGTTGTCAAGGTACAGGCAAGAAATGGTGACATTTTTGAAATGGAGCTGAAAATACCTAGTTCTAACTTTAAAAATAATTTCCCCCATAAGTCTAATATATTTGCATCTACCAAGGAGCCAGCATCTGCATTGTTATCTAACTAGTTCTTACATCCTTGAAGCACTCTACCTGAGATCAGTTAAGCAAACCTGGAACCTTAAGGGCCTGTCCCACGAGCATGCGACCTGCATGCGGCAAGCGCGACCTAAAGGACCTGTCCCACGAGCATGCGACTGCATGCGGCAAGTGCGACCAAACCAGAAGCGGGGGCCGCGCGGAGGTCGAGTGAGTGACATGAAGTTCGTGCGTGATGTACGGCGTCGAGGCGGTGCGTACGGCGTCGAGGTGGCTGCGGGCCGGCAGGCCGTTGCCGCGCGGAATTTTTGAACACTGTCAGTTTTTCGGAGCCCCGCGCGATGTCGGGACCAGCTCCGCACAGCTCCATATGGCTCCGGCGATCGAAGTGGAACCGGCCCCGCGAGGCCGTACGGCTCAAGCGACCACGTTAGGTCGCGCTTGCCGCATGGAGTCGCATGCTCGTGGGACAGGCCCTTTAGGTCGCGCTTGCCGCATGGAGTCGCATGCCCGTGGGACAAGACCTTTACAATCTCACCGGCCACTGTGCATCTTTATCAAATATATCTTTATGCTACATTCAAAATTCAAATGGGTAATTTTTGATATTAATCTTGCATTATGACTATTTTAGTGATCTCATAGAGCTGACCTGAGTCCACAAACTTTACTGTTGCTGGTTGAACTGACAGAAGTTCTGTATCTCACCACCTACATGTAGTCAATGAGCATAGAGTATTTCAGGCAGGCCTGGTCTTTTTATGGAAGAAATTACCATGTTTTGGTCACAACAGCTGGTATATTTGTCCATCTGTTCATGTTATGGAGCAGAATTAAGCCATTTGGCCCATCAAGTTACTCTGCAATTCAATCATGGCTGATCTATCTTCTCCCTCAAACCCATTCTCCTGCCTTCTCCCCATAACCCCTGAAACCCTCACTGTTGTCTTCATCTGCTGTCTGTGGAATGGATAGTTTAACTCTTGAACGGGAAAAGGCAGTCTGAAGATGTTGGATGTGCATACGAACAGATTTTTGCAATTTATGAACACTGATTTATTTTTTTTGGTCCAACCAGGCTGAAATCAATCTTATCCTTTTTATGTTTTCCATTTTGCCATAAAGTAAATGTTTTAGGCACTAAGGTGAGTTTTGATTTTCAGAACTGGACAATTAAACTAAGGTGCAAAAAATGGGGTCTACTTTGAAATTGGACATTTGTGCGCTAATGTTAATGCTTCGAACATTTGTGCAGTGTGTTCTGGATTCCGATGTTCAACAAATGCTTGGGATGTTCTATCCAGTCGGATTATTCCTGCCTCATTCTTTACGGTGCTAACGATGTATATGTAACATGTTGTGGCTTCACTGTGGATTGTGATTAAATTTGGTCCAAGCAAACTGCACTCCTGACCCCAATGTCCATTACAAATCTAGGGTTTCCCACAACTGTCATGACTACACCATCTGCTGATTTTGCTTGCTATAAGAACTCCTTTCCATTTTCAATTTCTCTATTGAGGTATCTGTTTGGATGATGAGCCTTCCCAGATGGTTTTGAGATGCCTTCTATTTAGGTTCAATTTTGTACAATTTTTTAATCTCCCTCCTTCCCTTCACCCTTTGCTCCAGCTATAGTAAACACGGGCCTTAAGATCAATTTATTGCACTTCTGTACCCTCCCTTATCGCAGCCAGAGAAAGATGGGGTAGGGGGTCCCCTTATCGTCTTCTACACCACTAGCCTCAATATTCAATGGGTCATCCATTAATTTCTGGCATCTTCAACAAAATTCCACGGCAGCCACCTTCCCGTCTCCTTTTCGGTCAGCACTTCCAAGTATAAACATTCCCCTGGTGTGACACTTCTGAAGTTGAATGGGAGTGCAGCACCTGTCCTTTCATCTCTTCTATCTGCACCATCCAGGGACTCAAACAGCTCTTCCAAGTGAACCAATTGCACTTTCAATTTGCTGCATTTCCAACTATTATCAGGCAACTGAACCATCCTACCACAACTAAAGAGCAGTCTTGAACTATTGTATACCTCATTGTATTTTCATTTATCTGTGCACCGATGGGCACATTTGTAATTGTGTATTGTCTTTTCGCTGACTGGTTAGCACGCAAGAAAAGTTTTTCACTGAGCCTCGGTACATGTGACAATAAACTAAACTGAACCACAATGTGGTCCCTACAATGGGGAAACCAGGTGCAAATTAGGTGACTGCCTTTCAGAACGCTTCCTTCAGTCTGCAAGATTAACCCTGAGTTTCTAGCTAACTGCTGCTCAATTTCTAGCTACCCCATTCTCCATTCCTCTCCCATTCCAATCTTTGGCCTCGCAAACCTGATCTTTTGCATAACCTTTTGCTGTGACCTTTGGGAATCAATATTAAATGCAACATGTTAGAACATAGAACAGTACAGCACAAGAACATGCCCTTCAGCCCACAATGTCCATGCCGAACATGATACCAAGGTCTTCAAAAGGGAACTGCAGATGCTGGAATATCGAAGGTACACAAAATTGCTGGGGAAACTCAGCGGGTGCAGCAGCATCTATGGAGCGAAGGAAATAGGCGACGTTTCGGGCCGAAACCCTTCTTCAGACTCCGAGTCAGAGTCTGAAGAAGGGTTTCGGCCCGAAACGTCGCCTATTTCCTTCGCTCCATAGATGCTGCTGCACCCGCTGAGTTTCCCCAGCAATTTTGTGTACCTATGATACCAAGGTCGTCTACCTGCAAATAACCTAAGTCCCTGCCTATCCCAAAGTCTTGTCACTAATATAACTGCTTCAACCACCATCTCTGGTAGAATGTTACAGGCATTGACCACCCTCAGTTTAAAACAAACTTGCTGAAATATCTGCCTTTCCTTTGTCAGAAGTGGCCGGTTCTGATAGAGAAAAATGGCACCATTAACTTTACAAATGCAACCTCATATGCTGAATATTTCCAGCATTTTTTTATTTCAGAATTCTAGCTACTGTTGTCTTTCTCAGTTCCAACATGTTCTATCTAGCTTCCCCCCCTTTCATCTGCTTCTATTTACATTCCACTGCACAGATCAGCTTTGATTAACTTGATTGCACTTAAAAGCAGTTACCAACTGGTCAAATATCTGAAGAATGGTCTCGACCCGAAACTTTACCCATTTTTTTTCTATCCAGAGATGCTGTCTGTCCCGCTGAGTTACTCCAGCATTTTGTGTCTACCAACAGGTCAACCTCTGCCTCTTAAACACAGCCATTACCTCTCTCGTTCACCGCTCCTCTGCGATTTAACATGAAAATACAAGATACCGTACAACTTTGATGAAGGGTCTCTTACTAAGCCAGTTTTAGAATGTGTAGAAAGAAACCGCAGATGCTGGTTTATACTGAAGATAGACACAAAATGCTGGAGTAATTCAGCAGGTCAGGCAGCATCTCTAGATAAAAAGAGGGGTGACGTTTCGGGTCAGAATCCTTCTTCAGTTTTAGAATGCATTAATTGAAGAATTTGTAAGAACCTTGCTGGTCCGTGATTGCAGCTATACTTTTTCTTTGGTTTTAATGTTTGTAGTTCATTAGTCTGAATGCAAGCTCCACTAAACTTCACTCGAACAACTGATGGTGATGAGTCAGAGTATAGAAGTGAGATCGACTGATTGACCAAATGGTTCCAGCACAACAACCTGGCTCTTAACATCAGCAAAACCAAGGAACTGATTGTGGACTTTGGAAGGGGTAGGATAGGGACCCACAATCCTGTTTATATCAACGGGACGATGGTGGAAAGGGTCAAGAACTCCAAATTCCTGGGTGTGCATATTTCCGAAGATCTTTCCTGGTCCCAGCACATTGATGCAATCATAAAGCAGGCACAGCAGCGCCTCTACTTCCTGAGAAGATTACGGAGAGTCGGTATGTCAAGGAGGACTCTCTCGAACTTCTACAGGTGCACAGTAGAGAGCATGCTGACCGGTTGCATCGTGGCTTGGTTCGGTAACTTGAACGTCCAGGAGCGGTAAAGATTGCAGAAGGTTGTGACCACTGCCCAGTCCACCATCGAAGGGATCTATTGCAGTCGCTGCCTCAAAAAGGCTGCCAACATCATCAACGACCATCCTGGCCACACACTCATCTCTCCGTTGCCATTGGGAAGAAGGTACAGAAGCTTGAAATCTGGAACATCCAGGTTCAGGAACAGCTACTTCCCCACAGCCATCAGGCTATGAAACTCGCCATCAAACAAACTCTGAACAATAACAGCCTATTGCACTTTATCTATTATTTATATATATATGGTCTATTTATATATGGTCTATGATATATAGACACACTGAACTTTTATCTCCTGTTCTGTATTATGTTTACATATTCTGTTGTGCTGCAGCAAGCAAGAATTTAATTGTCTTATCTGGGACACATGACAATAAAACTCTCTTGACTCTTGACTGAATGCTGTGGAGCCTTGAGAGATTAAATCGAGACTCCACCTGCTCTTACCAGATCAGCGTAGAAGGTCCCACAGAACTCTTTGAACAACTGAGTCCAATAAGCTATTTTAAACAACCAGGATGTTTGTCTAGTCTGTTACATGAAATACTGTATGGGCCATATGGAGACAGAATGTAGCATATTGTCTTTGGTTTAATGCTTGGCGCTATGGTTTCATATTTATGGGTTGCAAGGCTAGAATGTGGCTGGCTGTTAAAGACTTAGACATGAGTGTGCAGAATAAAATTCCTGAATTTGAGATGAGGTTGACTGACCCACTGACCAATGCAATCTAATAACCGCTGCAAATTGTTCTGTTGCTGTTGTTCCCTTAAAGGGCCTGTCCCACTTTGCGATTTTTTTTCGGCGACTGCGGAGCTTTAGTGACGATATTACGGGCAGTCGCTCAACAAATTGCGGGGGGGGGGTGCGTTGTTCCCAAAGTCTACATATCAAGCAGAAAAGTTACACAAGTTCTCACAAATATAATGTTTCTGTTCATTTAAAGTTGATATCCCCCCCCCCCCCCAAAAATAAATAACCACTTCAGCCATTTTTATTACCCCTCTGGGCAATCTCACTTGCCAAGTTCCATGATTGATTCAATATAGCCACCTACTTCCATGACTCATCTTCTTAGCGGGCACAGAGTGAAAGAGGTACTATGTACATTCAGAAGTATGGTGTCCGTCTGGTCAGGTAATAATAATACAGTAACAAGTATGTTACAAGAAAAAGAAAATCAAAGTACACTTTCATTCTCTTTATTTCTTTTAAATTACAAAATCCTAGAGCAGAAGAGATATTATGTATCTATTTTTCCCCTTTTGATGTTACTGTGTCTACCTGCAAAGGTGTCAAACTGATCGATTCAATTCTTTATCAACTTACCTTGCTGTGTGGGCACAACAGAGATTGATGATTGAAGATTCAAGAGGAAAAGACCATGTCCATGTCATGATAATTTTCGGTCCTTCACAGAAAACATGCTTGCATCAATCTGTAGTGTGCATGGTTAAGCATATATGTTACCATGGTCCAGGATTTATTGGGTGAATATGTTTAGTTTGTGACTTTATTTGAAGCAGAAATAATATTGAGTATAATTCCAGTCTGAAGAAGGGTTTCGGCCCGAAACGTCGCCTATTTCCTTCGCTCCATAGATGCTGCTGCACCTGCTGAGTTTCCCCAGCAATTTTGTGTACCTTTGAGTATAATTCCGACTGGTAACTACGCACTTCGTCTGAGTACATTATCACACGCCGTCTTAAATGAGCACCTAAACTGTCATTTGGCAACCTAAAAAGCTGTCTAGGTTGCCCGGCTGGCAACAGCGAAAAAAAGTTAAGTGAGAGCCCTGCTTCTATCAAATCTCCCCTCTACCTCTGACGTCCCAGAGAAAAATTGTAGCAAAGCTCCATTACTTTCAATTCCCAGCACAACCACCACCAGCTATCAGCGTCACGTTTAAAAGCTGAATGACATCCATTTCCCTGGAGTCAGTTTAACTTCGTAACCTACAAATTTATCAAGCAGTATAAAGCGGTGCCACTTGTCTATGCTCAGTATCTGAACTGTTGGCTTTCTTTTGACGATTAGCCAGTGAGTCTCCAGGCAGAGATGGTGTTAATTCATCTCTTGCTGACACAAAAGCACGGCCAAAACGTGCTGCATATGTGAGCTAGTCCACTGGGACATCACGACAAATCTGATTTAGAATTTTAAACCGATGAAGCTCTGTAGGTCAGTGAATGGAAAAGCATTTAGCCTCTTAAAAATACATACACCGAGCTCTAGCTTTAGTGTCCTGTATAATCGAGTTGTTTTATATAAATCTTATTTTAATCGGAATTGTAAACTGCACAGCTCCAGGTTCGGCTGGTAGTTTATTCCTAACTATTTATAACTTGGCAATGAAGGAAGATTAAGATAAATGTATCCTGTTGCTCCCCAGCACCCCTAACCCCACCCTTCAACTCAGCCACGTCTCTTAATACTAAAACTAAGAAAACAGAGGAACTAAGAGTGCTGATGGATATACCAGATTTTGCCTTTTGAGAACGTGCCAAACTCAAGGTTTAAAAAGAGACTTGTTTGAAGCTTTTGATTTTACACCCATTCTTTTAAAGACTAAAATGGAGTGGGAGATGAATAGTTGCCTACCTGAGGTTATAATTAGAACTGTACTCTTCCCTTGGTGAAGTGCCAAACTCACTGTTCTTTCATCTTAAAAAAAAAAAAACGGCTAGCAATTCCTATCTTATTCAGTGCAGGATGTTACTGTATTGTTGACTCTGCTGACCTTTTTGGGGGGTCGGGAAGATTTTTTAAAAACCCTTAAAAATCCATGACTAAATGTTGAAAAGTCATTTTAGTGGGGAAACATTGAGTGGTGAGGTCCTATTCTCTGGGCCTGGAATATCTAACGATGAAGTGCTGTCCCTATTAGCTTCTGCAGGAATGCACTTTGGCTCTCCTGACTAGTAGTTCAAACCCACCTACGTGGCTGTGAGGTTTGTGCAGGATGTACTATACCCTGCTGCCTATTTACTTAAAACTAAGCACCCCGAGGCCTTGTTCAGCATAGCTAGAGACTTCGACCAGGCCAACCTCTATAGTGTACTACTAGAATGGTATCACAATGGCTTCTGTCCCACCAGAGACTCAAACACCCTTGACTAGTGTCTCAAGATGCCTACTGCTCTCTCTTTTCCCCCCCACATTTGGGAAAATCTGATAATTAGGGTCTTACTCCGCTTAAAGCTGAATTGAAGTGTGAGGATACGGTACCAAAAGTTGTACAATGCTGTCTGAGGAAATGTGAGATCCTACGTGCCGGCTTGGAGTTGGTGGATTGGTTAACTTTCAAGGACTCAGCAGCCTACATAAATTAGTACACCATGAATACATGGGACATGTTGATCGGTGTGGGCAAGTTGGGCCGAAGGGCCTGTTTCCACACTGTATGATTCTATAACCAGTATCGTTGCAGTCTTCATCAGTAAGTGTGTGAAGGACTGCGTGCCAAGATGTTGGTTTCCCCAACCAGAAACCATGGATTAACCGTGAGATCCACTCCCTTGTGAAGACTGAGTTGGATGATCCCGATCTGTACAAAACATCTAGGTGCAACCTTTGCCAAATCATAAGCAACGCCAAGAGACAATTCCCAACCAAGCTTGAGACCCAGACCATCTGCACAAACGCCAGTTGATTGTGCGAAGGCTTGCACATTACAATGGGCTTCAAAGTAAAGTCATGCAGAATCATGGGCAACAATGCATTCCTCTCTGATGAGCTCAATGAATCCAATGTTCAATCTGAACAGGAGGCTTATAGAAGGATGTCACCTGACCAGACAGCCTTGGTCACCATCACATCACTGTCAGATCAGCCTTCCTGTCAGTGAACCAACAGAAAGCAACTGGCACAGATGGAATCCCCAGTCACATCCTCTGAACCTGTGCGGAATAGTTGGCAGGTGTATTCGTGGACATGATTAATTTCTCCCTGCTGCAATCCTGCTTTAAGAAAACCACTATCGTCTCAATATAATAATATAATAATAATAAACTTTATTTCGGACTCAAGTTCCAGACAAGGGACAACATTACATAAAAATACATTGCATATAAAAACACCATAAAATACATATAACATCTTATTATATCACTTATAAAAGAATCATAAATTATATATTAAAAAAACACAATACATGATTTAAAATCCAGAATTAAAAAGAAATCAATGTCCTACAACGAGACATCGATACCATTGTCTCCACAACTGGGATTTGTAGCGTGTAGTGCTAAACCTTATGTTTGACAAAACCACGATAATTACATTTTTAGAGTCATTTATCCTGCAAATGAATTTATACATATGATTTCTTAGGATAGCTCCTAAAGTACTGACTCTTGCAGCCACAAACATATTACTAGCACTACACCATCTAGGTTGCCTTAGCAATGTTCTCATGGCATTATTATAGGCCGCCTTTCGTCTCTGAAAACATGTCTTTCCGTAGTTCGACCACAGGTGCGCAGTATAGAGTGGTGTGCAGTATGATCTAAACAGTTACATCTTCACCGCATCTGTACACGCACCAAACTTACGCAAGAGAATATTTGCCTGTACATACAGCATACGTGTTGCCTATAAATAGTAAGATTAAACGAGAACTTACCAGTTCGAAGTTTGATCGTTATTTTATGAGGAGTACGTTGAGGGAATACGTGAAGAACCCCGCCAGGATGCATGCGTGTCATTCTTCAAAGCAGCGGTGTGAAATCACAGATAACTGTAATGACTGAACATAGTAAGATTAGAGAAGAAAATACCAGTTGAGTATATGATCAAGGGTGGGAGCGGAGGGCACGTATTCCCTCAACGTACTCCTCATAAAATAACGATCAAACTTCGAACTGGTAAGTTCTCGTTTAATCTTACTATTTTACTTCGGAGTCACGTGAGTGACTACGTGAAGATTTCAAAGCTCTGTGATTTCATGCCGTGGAAACGAGTCCATGCATCACATCTGCCTTAATTGACTGGGAGGAATTGTGTTAACATGTTTAGACATGAATCCAACATTGAAATCCATGATAAATTGTTAACAACAAATTATAGCCCCTATTTATGGGGTGAAATTATATTACAGAACTTAAAATTGGCTCTGCAAAGTTCCAGTTTAACTACTGGTTTGTGGTAGAATAGTTGGAACATTTTCCCCTGATCCATCCTGCTGTCTCGAGGATTTGGTTCATTGGTACATCCAACTCCATAGCTGCCGATGTAGTTGCAGCCCTGGTGGAATAGGATTTGAATATGTTAGTATCCACCCTAGCTGTTGTTAAAACCTGTTTCAGCCATCTGAAAATAGTTTGAACCGACACTTTTTTGTGGGTTTGTTAGTGGCTGATTAGTAGTGCCATCTCATAGCCTCAGATGTTTTTGGTGTTCTCCATATAGAACAATAATTGTCATTATACAGAGACGATATCTATCAAAATTCTATTTTGAGGCCTGATGATCCCGGTCTGTTCTGTTTGACTAATTCGTAATATGAAACGTTATATTCCTGTTGAAGAAGTCATATAGTCCAGCCTTAACCTATGTACGACTGTACCCTTAGTGCCGTGACCAAAGCCATCAGCATGACTGTTTTGTGCGTCAGTCTATGCAGGGACAGAGCTGTTGCTGGAGACCAATTCCTTAGCAACGTTAGGGCAATACTCATGTCCCATTTAGAGAGTACCTGGTTCTTGGGGGATAGATATTAAAAATTCCCCTCATAGGTTTGGTTACCAGGGGTGAGTCCCAACAGAATGATGCTCTGATCCTCGCCATAGATATGCTGATAGGGCACTTCTGGCGCAGTTAATGGCACTAACTGAGCCCCTCATCATAATGGAGGCCTGCCAGGAATTCGAGAACAGACGTTATGTTCATCAACTGTAGGTGATGTTGTCTCTGTGACAATATATCTCCCATTTCCTGATGTATACCAGATATAGTTTTTGGTGGACTGTCTGTGGCCCGCTGAGATAATGTTCAATGTTCGGTCCGCCAGTCCCAGTTGCAGTAGAGGTTTCTTTAGACTCTACAAATTGATAGGTTTGTTGTTTTTGACATGGATGGGTTCCCCTGTTACAGGATGAACCAATAATCTGGTTGTTTCAGGATGGTGATGCATGGTTAAACCCCATGTTGAGTATCACAGGGAACCATGGTTAAGTAGGCCAATCGGCACTACCAATTAACAGACGCTGAGTCTTGTTGTATTTTTCGTAATACCCGACTGATGATGCAGAAAAGGAGAGAATGCATAGATAAACAATTGCCCCCTCAATGCAGTGAAAAGCATCTGTCCCTGCTGTCCCAGGGTCTGGTTCCCAAGAAACACAGTTTGGTAACTGGTGATTGTCTTATTTTATTGAATTTGCGTGACCTGATGTCTGTCACTGAATTTTGGGTTACCTGGTAGGTAAGTAGCTGATATTCCAATATTTCTCTGGATACACCATTACCAAATTGTATTGTCACTCTGTAGTCTAACACGCTGGTGATTTATCCCAGAGCAGTATGACTTTAGGCCATAGAACGCACCCCACATTTCCAGGTAGTTTATGCCCAGTGTCTGTGATAATGATGCCTCCTGTGCCTTTCATCTACCTCCACAGATGGAGATGGAAATTGGTAGTACCCCAACCAAGCGCACTGGCATCAGTTTGTAGTACCACTAAGGGTTTGCTGATAACGATAGGGTTGGAACAATGCCGAATGTTATCCCTCCACCATTTTAATTCCATAAGCTTTGATTGGTGGCTTATTGGTCTGTTGAAATGACCAGTATTAACTTTGAGTGTTTATATTTTGCCCTTTGTAGATTTTTGGTAATACAAAGGTCCAAATTGTGTGGCTGGAAAGGCAGACACTATATGCCAATTATACTTGCTACCAATCTGATAGACGGTTCACTGATGTCAGTGGGGTTGTTGCAGGCCTCAGCCTTGTCCTTTGGTAAAGTCACCGACATGTGAGCTGTCAATAGTGAACCCCAAATAAACCATTATGTTGGTAGGCGTTAGTTTAGATTTAACTGGATGGATGATAACCCCCAGTTTTCACCCAATTGTATGGTGGCTGTTACAGCTAGTTAGGCCAACTCCAAAGTTATGCCCACAATTAGTATGATTATATGATTATGTATTTGGTAGAGCTCTATACTGCCAGTGCTGCCCCATCCAGTTGAATTTTTTTAAATAACGTTTGTGATCAGTCCGTGTAGGCATGGAGTAGCCTTTAGAAATCAGTCCTTTAGCAGTTACCAGTTCCCATTTTGTACTGAATATATAGTACAATGTATTCCAGCCAATCGTGTTGGGTTTACCCATTACCCCTTTTGCACAATTCAATGGTATGTCCCTGGATACTGCTTAGGATATAAGTGTCTATAGTTAATATACACCATATCCAAAAGAGTGTAATCTCCCACCAATGTGTGTGTTATCCACTCTTCCTATAATTTGTAAGGGACCAGACCCACCTACCTCCATTGTTACCAGTGGAAGTTTGCTTCTTCTGTGTGGTCTTCGTGGAGGTTGAGGCGCCGGTGTCTGGGTTTGTTTTTGGGTTGGGGGTTTGCGCATCTTCCAGAAAGGCCGGTCTGGGCTATGGTCTAAAAGACCGCTGTCCTGTATGCCCGACCTTTGAGCTTTCACCAGCTTCTCTTGTTCTGCTGGTGGGTGCATAAGGGTGCTGTCTTTGGCTGTAGGAGATCCTTAATGTTGTCGCCTTTATGAGCCCCAGGGCTTTCCTAAGTCCTGCTCCGACATGTTTCCAGATGCTATTTCCACGACTGGAACATTCAGGGATGCGCAGTTTCCTGGTCCCAAGTATTTTTGCAGTGGTGTCCATCGTGGTCTGGCTGTATGTATTTGGACACCATGACCAGTAGATTTTGCCTTCCTGCACCCCCTGCACACTTGTAGTTTTGTTCGTCAAAACCCCTCTTCAGGGTCAGCCCAGAATAGACCCCCCCAGTACTCCCCTCTGACGAGGGAGATGCACTGTGCAGCCCTACAAGATGTGCTGCTGTGGGTTTTACATAGTGCCCACAGTGACTAGACTCCATCTCCCGGAGCCTGTCATGTTGGAGCTCGGCTCCATAAGCCGCTCCAACTTTCTTTTCCATGTTGGAGCTCGGCTCCATAAGCCGCTCCAACTTTCTTTTTCATGTTGGAGCTCGACTCCTTAAGCCGCTCCAACCGGCTCCAGCGCTCACGGTCGCTGGCCGCCCAAAGTCGGACTCATCAGTCAACGACTCTTTTGGTTTTCTTCTTGCCTTCCCGCCCAGACGCAGTGTTTAATCTGGCCGGTGCGGGGGCGAAGTCGGCACAGCTGTTCCCTTACCGCTGCTGGCGTCCGCAAATCCGCGGTCTTCCCCCGCCAGCTTTGTCGCAGCTCTGGTCGACTTCTTTGTCTTGTGCATGTTTCCCCCACCTGTAGAACAGTATGGGAACAATAAAGACCGCAGTATCACTTACCTGCAGGTCCAGGCTCAAAACTTGCCGTTTAGGGGGAACGTCTTCCACCCCTCCTCCTGCCGTTTTGACTTGTCAAAGCCAACGGCTCCGTTCTGTATAGTCTCCCGCCCAGCCATGGTGTTTAATCTGGCCGGTGCGGGAGCGAAATCGGGCACAGCTGTTCCCTTACGGGTGATTCCTGTGCCGCCTGCCGTTGTTTGCACAGCTCTCCATGTTTCCCCACCTGTGAAACAGTATGGGGAGAATAAAAACCGCAGTTTCACTTACCTGCAGGTCCAGGTTTAAACTGTCGCTACGGGGGAACGTCGTTCCACCCCGCCTCCTGCCGTTTCGATTTGTCAAAGTCGACGGCCCCATTCTGAATAGTCTCCCGCCGGCCGTGGTGTTCTGGCCGGCGCGGGACCAAAAGTCGGCACAGCTGATCCCACTTACGGGGCTTGTGCCTTCAGCTGCTGCTGGCTCCCGCAACTTCGCGGTCCTCCCCAGCCAGCTTCACTCGCAGCACTTGTGGACACTATTTTGTCCAGCTTCCCCCCCCCCCCCCCCCCGTGTAAAAACAGCGCGGGAACAAACACTACCGCAGAGTAAATCACTTACCTGCAGGTCGCGGTTTCAAACTTACCGCTGCGGGGGAACGCTCCACCCCGCCTGTCGTTTCGCAAGCGTGAAAGCGATATGACACGCATGCGTCCTGGCGGGGTTCTTCACGTAGTCACTCACGTGACTCCGAAGTAAAATATCCTTATCTTCTGCCATTTGTTCTATAATAAAATGCCCAAGATATTTTACCTTATTACAGACACTAAGTCAGACGATTTAAAATCAGGAAATTTTAGACATTTATCCTCTTTGGTTCTACAGATCATAACAGCACTCTTACAAGCATTATATTTAATATCATGTTCCACACCATACACAGAACATATAGTAAGGAGCTGCTGGAGACCAGCACTAGATGAACTAAAGACCACAAGATCATCAACATACATAATATGGTTTACTAAAATATCACCAATCATGCACCCAGTATTACAGGCTTTCAATTGCTTGGACAGATCATCAATATAAAGATTAAAAAAGGACTGGGGACAAAATTCTCCCTTGTCTAACACCATTGCTAACCCCAAATGGGGCTGAGACCCGGCTGAGATCCGGAAGTGGCGGCGCTGGTAAACGGCTGCGGCTCGCCTGCAGTCCGTTTGTCTTTACTTTTTTATGTTGTTTTTTTTTTCGTTTTGTCTAGTTAGTTTTTGTTTTTTAGGTTGTGTTTATGTGGGGGGGGGGGTTGAAACGGGGCTTGCTGTCTCTCTCTTCGGGGGTATACGACTTTTTTATCGTATCCCCCTTCTCTGCCTCCGTCTGCGCTGAGGCCTGATGGCGGAGCTGGCGGCCTCGAGATTCCGGAGGCAGAGCCAGTCAGGACTTGCACTGGGCTCGCTCCCGTGAGGGCGGCCCAGCTCGGGGCTGGAACGGCGCTCCCGTCGGAGTGGCCCAGCCTGAGGGTGGAACGGCGCTCCCGTCGGAGTGGCCCAGCCCGAGGGAGGAACGGCGCTCCCGTCGGAGTGGCCCAGCCCGAGGGAGGAATGGCGCTCCCGTCGGAGCGGCCCAGCCCGAGGGTGGAATGGCGCTCCCGTCGGAGTGGCCCAGCCCGAGGGAGGAACGGCATTCACGTGAGGGCGATCCGGCTCGGGGCTGGAACGGCTCAGGGCTGGAACGGTGCTCCGGTGGCTGGGACGGCGTTCTGGCGGCTATGACCTGAGTCCGGGGTTGAGCCGCGGCCAGCGGCTGCGTCCGTTGGACTGGAGGGCGGCAGCTTCGACCACCCCGGGCGTTTGAGTGTTTGAGCTGGTCCGTTACGGGGTTCGGTGAGCCGCGGGACTGTTTGTACCATCGCCCGGTAGGGTATCGCCTCAGCGCAGAG
Organism: Amblyraja radiata; assembly: GCF_010909765.2. Lineage (NCBI taxonomy): Eukaryota > Metazoa > Chordata > Chondrichthyes > Rajiformes > Rajidae > Amblyraja > Amblyraja radiata. Next base: position 3,109,835 of record NC_045982.1, on the reverse strand, counting down.
GGAGAAGAGGAGGGAAGAGACTGCAGCCCTAAGATTTTTGCCTTCACCACAGTGAGGAGGTGCTTGGAGGACTCACTGTGGTGGTGTTAATTTGTGTTTATTGTTGTTATTATTGTATGATTGTATGTATCACTGCAGGCACGAAATTTCGTTCAGACCGTAAGGTCTGAATGACAATAAAGGCATTCAATTCAATTCAATGCTGCCTAATCCACTGAGTTGCTCCTGCTTTTTGTGTCTATCTTTGGTTTAAACCAGCATCTGCAGTTCCTTCCTACACATGTGAATGCTATCCCTGGTTAGAAGTTTAGAACAGAAATCCCAAATTGGTAGAATTATTTTTGATACTCAGCCTTCACTTAAGGTCACATATATATATGAATAGTGGCTTTAAGCTACTTATACGGAGCACTTAGTGTGACTTTTTAATGTGTATTAACAGTGGTATATTCATCTTATTGCAGGCGGAGGGTGAAGACAATTTGAAGAAGATGCAACTGATGGAGCTAGCGATTCTTAATGGTACCTACAGAGATGCCAATATCAAAGCACGTAAGCGAACTGCATTATTGTGTGGGATTGTTTTTAATGTGATGCTTTGTTCTAGTTGGCGACATTGTTTTTGTGTTATAAACTGCATTTGCATTCTGTCTAAACATACATTGCACGTTAAAGCGTATATCAGGGTAGATTGGGGGATTTTAAAGAGCACCTAGCATTGAACACAGATGGAGAAGGTAGTACTTGCAGTATTTGGAGCCCTTGCATTGAAAGGGCTTGCTGCTGCTGCTGATGAATAATCAGATCTGGTGAGCTTGAGAGACTAGAATTAGAATGCAACAATGAGTGTTGTCGGGCTGGAAGAATGTTAGTTTTGTAGTTCCTTGCAATTTAGGAGGAAGCTGTTCATTCTAGGTCTTTGGTTAGTTTAGATTGGAGATACAGCAGGGAAAATTACCCTTCAGTCCACCAAGTCCGCACCGACCAGCGATCACCCCACACACTAGTTCTACCCTACACAGTAGGGACAATTTACAACAGCCAATGAACTTACAAGCTTGAACATCTTTGGAGTGTGGGAGAAAACCGGAGAACCCCCATGCTGTCACAGGGAAAGCATGCAAACTCCGTACCGGCAGCACCCGTAGTCTCGTGCGCCGTAGGACAGCAACTCTGCCGCTGTGCCATCCCGTGGTGCCTCTTAGCTTGATCCTGAGGCTACTGAGTGATTTGAAAATAAGTTTTCAGTCGATGTTGTTCAGCATGGGTTAGGACATCAGGGTTTGAGTAAAGTTTATAGTTGGTTAAGGGAGCGTTAGGAAGTTGGGAGGAGGAGTATTGCATTAGTCTCAGTTTTGAGGTAATCTGAAATATGAGGATTACAAGAGTGGGGAGACTGATGTTCTGGAATTACTAATAAACGATGCAGTAATGCTATGGTACATGGTCAAAGCTGTGCTTTTGTAGACAAAATGGTGCATACATCGTTCCTCGCTGTTTTGTCTATATCGTCCTATAAGCTATCTGCCTTTTTAATTAATGCATTTTATCTTTTTAATTTAAACATTGTGAAATATTAAAATTCTAAAAATTAAAAACCTATTTTTTAACTTTTTGGAGCTGCCGGCATTCCATACCATCACAAAATACTGGGTCAAAGTGTAAAAATAATACAAGAGTGTAAGCAAATGGCCGACACCAAGCATCGATACTGTGGGTAGAATAGGAATCAGTTCAGATACGATTCCCATCTAATGAGGGGAATGAGGGGGTAATATTTCCAGCAATTCTCGGCTGGACTCGAATACTTTCTGGATAACTGATCTTTTCAAAACACTCATGTCTAGCTCTGTCAGCTGTTGGCACTATGCCTGTTCCCTCCAAGCTTGAACACTATATACCATTGTTTCATTCGATAGTGAGTGGTGCGAAGTAAAGCACCTTCAAATTTTAAACAGCTGTTAGTGGGGCACTCCAAATTGTCTGTTTTCTTTTAAGCCGTCAGAATGGAGAAGCCTTGAGGAATAGAAGCACAAACTTGTTATGTTGCTGGACTAACCAGAGGCATAAGTTCAACTCCATTATAGAGTCATACAGTGTGGAAACAGGCCCTGCGGCCCAACTTGCCCACACCGGCCAACATTTCCCATCTACACTCGTCCCACCTGCCTGTATATGGCCCATATCCCTCTAGCCCTGTCCTACCCATGTTCCTGTTTTAACGGCTTCTTAAATGTTTGGATAGTTCCAGCCTCAACTACAGTGCCCTCCATAATAATGTTTGGGACAAAGAGCCATCATTTATTTATTTGCCTCTGTACTCCAAAATTTGAGATTTGGAATAGAAAAAAATCACGTGGTTAAAGTGCACATTGTCAGATTTTAATAAAGGCAAATTTTATACATTTTGGTTTCACCATGTAGAAATTACAGCTGTGTTTATACATAGTCCCCCCATTTCAGGACACATAATGTTTGGGGCACATGGCTTCACAGGCGTTTGTAATTGCTCAGGTGTGTTTAATGAGAGGGTATAAGAGAGCTCTCAGCATCTAGTCTTTCCTCCAGTATTTCCATCACCTTTGGAAACTTTTATTGCTGTTTATCGACATGAGGACCAAAGATGCGCCAATGAAAGTCAAAAGAAGCAATTATGAGTGAGAAACAAGAATAAAACTGTTAAGCGACATCAGCCAAACCTTAGGCTGACCAAAATCAACTGTTTGGATTTGGTAGAGCACTCGTGAGCTTACTAATCACGTAGGGACTGGAAGGCCAAGGAAGACCTCCACAGCTGATGACAGAAGAATTCTCTCTATAATGAAGAAAAATCCCCAAACACCTGTCCGACAGATCAGAAACACTCTTCAGGAGTCAGGAGTGGATTTGTTAATGACCACTGTCCGCAGAAAACTTAATGACCAGAAATACAGAGGCAACATTGCAAGATGTTGCAAGTACTTAAAAGAGCAACCACAGTTCTGGAAAAAGGTCTTGTGGACAGATGAGATTAACATATCAGAGTGATGGCAAGAGCAAAGTATGGAGGAGAGAAGGAACTGCCCAAGATCCAAAGCATACCGCCTCATCTGTGAAACACGGTGGTGGGGGTGTTATAGCCTGCCATGTATGGCTGCTGAAGTTACTGGCTCACTTATATTGATGATACAACTGCTGATGGTAGTAGCATAATGAATTCTGAAGTGTATAGACACATCCTATCTGCTCGTTCAAACAAATGCCTCAAAACCTATTGGCGGTGGTTCATTCTACAGCAAGACAATGATCTCAAACATACTGCTAAAGCAACAAAGGAGTTTTCAAAGCTAAAAAATGGTAAATCCCCCGATCTGAACCAAATTGAGCATGCCTTTTATATACTGAAGGGAAATCTGAAGGGTACTAGCCCCCAAAACAAGCATAAGCTAAAGATGGCTACAAGACAGGACTGGCAGAGCATCATCAGAGAAGACACCCAGCAACTGGTGATGTCCATGAATCGCACTTTAAGCAGTCATTGCATGCAAAGGATATGCAACAAAATACTAAACATGACTATTTTCATTTACATGACATTGCTGTGTCTCAAACATTATGGTGCCCTGAAATGGGGAGGGGGGGGGGGGACGACGACGACGACTATGTATAAACACTGCCGTAATTTCTACATGGTGAAACCAAAATGTATAAAAATGGCCTTTATTAAAATCTGACAATGTGCACTTTAACCACATGTGATTTTTTCTATTACAAATCTCAAATTATGGAGTATAGAGGCAAATAAATAAATGATGGATCTTTGTCCCAAACATGGAGGGCACTGTACTTTTTCTGGCAGCTTGTTCCATACACCCGTCATGTTTCTTAAACGCTGCAATCATACCATCTAATTAATAACAGTTAGCATCAGTATTTATTGGTAATCATCAAACCGTTGGGACCGTCATTAAAACTCCAGTGAGGCTTCTTGGAAGGAAATGTGCCTGCATTATCTGATGTCGCACACATGTAACACCAGGCCCACACACACAGCCAACTCTTGACATTTTAAAGGAAGGGCTGCAGTCCCCTAAGTTCAGTGTTGATCTTCAATTCCAACCACACCCTGTGAAGGAGTACTTAAAACTTGCCTTTAGAATGAATGCTTAGGTTAAAAACTAAAGATTTTCAGTAGCAAGGGGGAACATGAGGCTCGTTAAATCCTGATTTTTAAATGTTGCAAGCTGCTATTGCCATTTCTGAAAAAATATGTAGCATTACTGTGAATGTAAGATTTAGAATTTAAAGTTTAAGGAATACAACAATAGTGCTGTGACGGAATGCTAAGTTTAAATTGGTCATGTCGCTGTAAATCATGCTTTTGTAATCGGTGGAGAATCAGAGATAAAGTACACCTATTTGATTTGGATTTTGAAAGATTTATACATACTCAAAATATACTGAAAAAGCATAAATTTTGAGTTAGAAACAAAGAACTGCAGATGATGGTTTACACAAAAGCACACAAAGTGCTGGAGTAACTGAGCAGGTCAGGCAGCATCTCAGGAAAACATGGATAGGTGACATTTTGGGTTGAATGCCCTGAAAAGTCACCTCTCCATGTTTTCCAGAGATGCTGCCTGACCTGCTGAGTTGCTCCAGCATTTTGTGTCCTTTTTATAAATGTTGAACTGTGAGTTTTGTCACCACCCTAATATTTGTAATTGTTTATTTCTGGTTTAGATTTTGAACTGTTACTGGAGCATTGTCTTAATTCTTTTTTATCCACCTCCAAGATGTTTGCTTGCCTTGAGATGTTCTGTCAAAGTACGCTTACATGATTGGTGTGCAAAAGTATGTGGCGATGCATACTGAGTACATGCCTGAGGTGATGGCAATATATGGATATTCCATTATTTTGTGGATATGGGGATAAGGCAAAAGAATGGGGTTGAGAGGGAAAGACAGATCAGCCATCATTGAATGGCAGAGTAGACTTGATGGGCCGAATGGCCTAGTTCTGCTCCTATAACTTATGAACAAGTATTTAGATGACTACAAATATTGGGTGAAATATTCTAAACAGCCATTGATCCACTTTGAACTGTTATAAAATTGCTTATCATGTGGCTTTTTGAAATGGCGGGTATGTTTTCTGTCACAATTTTGCTGTATACATCACTATTTCATTTGCTTTATTTGTATTTTCTTTAAAATGTTGCTTGATTAAATAATGGTAAAAGAAAATCAGCTTGCAAATGGGGGATGCTTTGTAATGTATTTGTGATCATTGCATGGACTAATTTCCTTTTTTCCTTCCCTATCATACTTTTCTTCCTTTAATTCTTTTCCTCCTCTTTCCCACTCACCTTCCTTTCTCCCCTCCTCGTGATCCCTGTTGCTTACTGCAGCTACCCTTGCCTTTTCTCTTGCAGCAACAGCACAGGGTCCACGGCTCATAACTGGACCAGGTGCACCTATGCTTCCACCAGCTGCCTTGCGTGCCTCTACGCAAGCTGGCCCTGCCATTATGAATATCATTAGGCCAATTCAGACAACTGCAGTTATGCCTAATGGAACCCCTCATCCAGGTGCCTTAGTACCACCTTCACCAGAGGCTGGTATAATATATACAACACCCTACGACTACCCATATGCTTTGACACCAGCCGGATCTCTACTGGAATATCCAATGGAGCCGAGTGGGGTTCTAGGTAAGCAACACCTCAAAGTAGACTTGACGTGAAAAGCTAGCAAAATATAACGTTTGCCTTTTGTTGATGTTTTGTGGGTTTTTAAAGTTTTAAATATTTACATAATCCAATTTCTCAAAGGAGTTTAGTTTATTGTCACATGTACCGAGGTACAGTGAGAAGCTTTTGCAGTTGTACAGGGCCCTAGTGAGACCACACCTGTAATATTGTGTGCAATTTTGCTCTCCAAATTTGAGGAAGGACATTCTTGCTATTGAGGGAGTGCAGCGTAGGTTCACGAGATTAATTCCCGGGATGGCGGAACTGTCATATGTTGATAGAATGGAACGGCTGGGCTTGTATACTCTGGAATTTAGAAGGATGAGAGGGAATCTTATTGAAACATATAAGATTATTAAGGGATTGGACATGCTAGAGGCAGGAAACATGTTCCCGATGTCGGGGGAGTCCAGAACCAGGGGCCACAGTTTAAGAAACAAGCTGACAGAAGGTAGGCCATTTAGAATGGAGGTGAGGAGAAGCTTTTTCACCCAGAGAATTGTGAATCTGGGGAACTCTCTGCCTCAGAAGGCAGTGGAGGCCAATTCTCTGGATGCTTTCAAGAGAGAGCTCTTAAAGATTGCGGGCGGAGTCAAGGGATATGGTGAGAAGGCAGGAACGGGGTACTGATTGTGGATGATCAGCCATGATCACATTGAATGGCGGTGCTGGCTCGAAAGGCCGAATGGTGTACTCCTGCACCTATTGTCTATTGTCTATTTTGTTGTGTGCTTACCAGTCAGCAGAAAGACAATACATGATTACAATCGAGCCACCCACTGTATACAGATATACGATAAAGTGAATAACATTTAGTGTAAGATAAGGCAGTAAAGTCCAATCAAATATAGTCCGAGGGTCTCCGATGAGGTATATAGTAGCTCAGAACTGCTCTCTAGTTGTGGTAGTTGTGCTTGACTGAAACCAGGTGGGAAGAAACTCCCCGAATCTGGAGGTGTGCGTTTTCACATTTCTGTACCGTTTGCAGGATGGGAGAGAAGAGATGGAGTGGCCAGTGTGCGACTTGTCCTTGATTAGGAGGGCTGGTGATTGTAACATTTGCACTGAGATGTGCATGTAGGTACTGTAGCCAAATTAAAATAATTTTAAAATATTGCACATTTGAATTTTTAAATGAATTACAGAAGTTTGACTTTTCAGCTAAAATGAGGCAAAAAAATTATAGGGCACATTTTTAGCTGAAAGTTCAAACTTGGGTATTTATGAAACACCTGTGAAGCTAAATGTGTTCACTAAAGAATGGAAGAGATGAAACTACGTTGAGCAGGAATTATTTAAATGCAAGTTTCAAATCTGCGGAGGAGGGAAATTCGTGTGGGTGGGCAGCTTTGGTGAGGCAAAAATATTAAAGTAGGAACTGGGTGCAAGGGTTGAAGAATACGGCTATAATCAGTCTGAAGAAGGGTCGCGTTCCGAAACCTTGCCTGTCCATTCCCTCTCCAGATGCTGCCTGGCCCGCTGAGTTCATCCCGCACTGTGTTTTGCAACAGCTATGATAATGCTATTCAGTAATTCACAGTCCTAGTTTGGTAACAAGTGTAAAGACTGAACATGTCTAGAATTTGCTGTAAAATACCAGTTTTATTCTTCTTCAAAAGTATTTTCTTTAGAGTAAGCAAGTCATAGTTGTATTAATCATCTCAATGCACCAGGTAAAATGGTGGTTCAAGACTTTGCAATGACGGGGAAATTGTTTTAGAGGCCTCCCAGTTTAAAAGTAAATTGGAGCAAAGGAGAAAATGGATGACTTTTGAAATGTATCGAGTTGTAACTTTCATAATAGTTTACAATGACTGGAAAAGTGGGGGGAAAAATGTGAATACTGTTGCTGCTTCAGACAACCTTTTAATTTTACAAATTTTCCTGTTTAATGTCAAATACATTTTACCAAACAAAGTTGGAAGCGCTTAAAAAAAAAGTCTAATCTGTGGATTGATTGATGCTATAAAAATTGAAGTAATTGCAAATCAGACTTTTGAATCAAAGAATTTCAACATGTAATGATAGGTTAAGAGCGTATGTAGGCTCTTGAAACCTTTGTTACTGAATTGAACCATTTGAAATACCCTAATAAGAAAAGGGCAAATCCATTATGGGAATGGGCAAGTAGTTTTGAAGAGAGTAAACCATGTTAATTACAAGAGGGACAAGCTAATGTGTTGCGTTATAAATACTTAAATTGTACAAGTGAAAACTGTTGACCGTCTTAACTTGCTAATTGTTTGTCCTTAGGTATGGCTTTTCCAGCAAAAGGCTAAGAATGCATGGGACATGTGTCTGAATCCTCAGGAAAAAATAACTTCCTCAGAAGAAGTGAAGAGTTTGACCAAGCACATTGAAACACGAGCAGTATAGCCATGCTTATTTTGGGTGCAGGGTGTACAATATTTGGCAGGCTTTAACCACATCATACAATATATCCTAAGACTTAAGGACACGGTCAGTGGTTTCAAAGTACCTAAAGCACTTTTTTTTTGAGACAAGTGTTCCCTTGTAGCGATGTTGAAAAATGGATACACTGAAGACCTGATTTGGATGAATGCCATATCACATACCCTATCAAACCACTACTTGGAGCAGCAAAGCGATGGTGTACGGTGATAACCAAAACAGTACCAGAATTAAGGGGGTGGTTGTCGGCTTTCCCATCAAGGTTATTAGATTTTTTAATAGATTAAAAAAAAATTAGAATCGTGGATTTTTTATGTAAATAGATATCTACACGAGTAGACAATGTATTGGTTCCGATATGACTCTGAGGCAGCTCTGAATTGTTCTGCTTACCCTCATGGGACTGTATTTAAAACTTACATGTCAGAATGGAATATTGCAAGAAATGTGTTGGGGACTTAATGGTGCAATGGATTAGAACACTTTGTTCTTGTCAATTTATCTGGGTTCAAATCCAACCCAAATTGAAATGAGAAGTTTCTATTTTATATCGCAAATGTTTCTGCAGTGTGCACAGTTTCTGTCTACTTTTCTGTTGGATGCAGACCCGTAATGTAAAACTGCTCACAATTAGAGTAAATGGGCAACCTTGCTGGAGGCTTTTGTGGTTAAGGCATAATGATGAAGCATTTTAAGAAGAGATATGAACTGCAACTAGTTTGTTCCTTGCTTGACCTTTCACATGAATTAGGTATTACCCTTTGAAAAGGAGCAGGTTCAGTGATTTTGAAGGTCAGTTCTCGACTAACACTAGAATCCTTGATAGCCTGATGTTTTTTGATCTATCAAACATTGATCTTTGTCCTCTCTTGGGGCTTAGTGCTTTATCTCAGTAAAAACATTAATCTGTAAACATTCGTAAATTAACCCATAACATTAATGAGAAATGAAAATCCACAAATGCTGATGCTAGGCTTTAAGGGTTAGTCATTACAATGGAATCTCTTGTCTTTGTGCCTGTGAAATTGGTTCAAGATAAGGCAAAGCTTAAATTGCTACAATTGTTCTGGAAACTGGTTTAAAAAAAAATCTGCAAATTCTGGTACTACCCTGAAGCAGCACGTTATAAGTTAAAAGTGCATTTCTCTTGGGAAAGAGCAAGAGGCATTGGAATCTGATCTTTGTATCACAATGCACACTAACCACTGATCAACCCTTGTAACACACTGACACTTGCCAAACTGGCACTCGTGATCCAAATCTGCAGTGTTTCAATCTCTGCTTGGTGCAAGGCTCATTTATTTTTGTACTTTATTTTTACTAACTGCTTATCGATGAATGCTGATGGGTTTTACTGTGGTTCCGGATCTCTCTTCTGCACTAAATTATACGTGCAAGCTGCCTACAGTTTTTTTCTTCTTGAACATTTTTTTACTGGTGCTAACTTAATTAACAACGTAGCAAACACGTAAACTTAAGTAGATAACTTACTGTGTGATGCCGTTTACCTAACATCACAAAACATAACGAGATCTACAGTAATCTGCAGGTTCCATAAAGGATCCTGAGCTGCTTTTGCCTTTTTTAAATTGATAATAGGAACATTGTTAGAAAGACAATGGTTTTGAGTTGTGCAGAATGCTTTGTGTTAAATACTGGCTAAATTTATCTGTTGCATTTAAATCTGTCATACCAAATTAACAACCATTTCAATGAACTTGTATTTTCAGTGGAGCAAACCGGAAAAAAATATTTTTTATCCATTCTTTTACCCTCTGGGGTTTGGTGAAGACATTCCTTGACATTAGTGAAACAAATCCTCAATTATTTTTTTAGACTCTGCATTTTTAATAGTGGTTTACACTAATCCTATCAACTGGTATCCTGTTTTAGGATTTTCAATTTTAAAAACCAAAGCTCGAGTGCTGATTGTTAAGAATGGCAGTGTAATAATGCCACCAACAGAATTAAGTCTATGGATAATTGCAGCAATGCAGATAAAATTCACTCTTATTGACTACGTTAATTAGGTTTTACACATTGGAGGATTTCCGCACAGCTAACACTGAAAATACTACAGTTGACTTGAATACAGAGGTGGTGCAGCAAATAGCTAGGTCGTCATATTTGTGACCATGTAGCAAATCTGCCTTTGGGTGCTTTGTTGTAAGTTAACCAAATTGATCAAATGTGCTTGGATGTTTTAGCCATATGCAGTATCCATTGAAATGAAACCTTTTTTTAACAGCCCCAGCACACAGTACTGAGAGATAAGCAGTTAGTAAAGCAATGTTGTCTGGCAAGATTACCTAAATTTACTTTGCCTAACTTTTCAAGTCATTGTGCTATTGTATTGTTGAATTATGTACATCTTCACCAATTTTGAGTTCCTTTTTTTTTAAAGATTCTAACTTTCTTTTGGACTTGTCGCAATTTAAATAGGTGCGATGGCAACTAAAGTTCGGAGGCATGATTCGCGTGTCCATCCTTACCAAAGGATTGTGACCGCAGACCGAGGTTAGTTTAGTTTTGTAGCCAGAACGGCACTTACTTTGATCAGTATTAAAATAGTGACTTGCCAAGAATAGAAAGTACTTGCTTCAGTGGATCGAAGAGCATGAACTGATGAGGTTGTAAAACAAACTGAATTATTGCAGTAAGCAATAAAATCCACTGGAATTTTTTAAAACACAAAACGTTACATTCCTATGTGATACAAGAAGTCAGGAGCACAGATTGGTTCTCCTTGCACTAATTTTAATTAATGATTTTTATATAAACCATCATGTTCAATTTTCTATTTGTGACTGCCAAATGTTGATCATATATTTAAATTTTTTTAAAGGCAGGATTAGTTGCTGACATTTGGGTTTTTTTAACCAGGGAGCTCAAAGTTATGAAGCTACTAAAATGTCTACATTTCTTTATTAATCTTCTGTCTAATAAATCCTGCTTGAACGAATTAGATATTTTTTTCTGCAATTAACATTTGCAAAGCAATATCACGACAGTGGGAGCATTTTATGGCTGGATCCAATTTAGTTGCAGTAAGCCTCGTGTGGTTCTGAGGCCTTGTAAACCATCATTTAATAGGCATTGTTTGAAATTTGAAGCTTTTTTTTTAACACAGAGCCCTTTTGACTTTTAATTGGTTTTTAGTGTATTAGTTTACAGGAATTGATTAGAGGTAAGGGCAGTAAAGTTTGGACCTCAAATTGCTGTCTGACTAGTGATTCAACCCTCTGCACTCTTGATGGAAATGTTAACCTTGGTCCCTGAGGATTTACTGTAGGTGCACATATTCAAGGGTTATGTCTACTCAAATTGTTCAAATTTGCACTGAGTTTGTATTTCATTTTTGTTCTCTGCAATGTTTTTGCTCCTGGTTTTTTAGTCTTAATAAAATGGTTGTTTAGATCTCCTGCTTTGGAATTTTTACCGTGGGCATTTATTGATTTTTATTCTTCACTACTTTGAGACATTCCAGTTCTTTGAAGTCTAATGTAAGCAGGTTTTAATGTTCATGTCTAAAGGAAAAGGCACCCTACTACAATAGTGGAGGGAATGTTTAAATTACATGTATATTTTGGTACTAAATGTTAATTCTATCTTTTCCCAAAAATATCAGATTTGTTTTACAACATTATGTGCTTCTAGTGATGTAATCTATTTTATTCTGGCTCCTTAACATGGTTGTTCTCTAAGAATCGTTGAGAATGCGATAAAACATTATTATCTTTAATTGTACTCTAGTATTAATGCTATTTATGTTTGATTTTGTAACAGTGAAACTACAAGTAGGAATCTGAAATTGTACTGTACGAAGTTTTTGTATGGAAGTTTTTTTTTGGAAGTGTCCAGTTTCAAACCAGGCCCCTTGAAATTTGAGCAATCTAGAAGTTTGATTAACAATTTTTAAACTTAGTAACAATAATTTTTAATGCTTTGATTTCAAATGAAATTTGATATAAAAAAAGTTCCCCGTTAACTTTCACCTGATGTAAAAGTAACCTCCACCCTTTCATCTTGTTGTAGATAAATACTAATGTTTAATTGCAGTCATCTCGAACATCTTTAGAAAAACATTTTTTGAATTATTTTTGCTGTCTCTCTTCCCATAATTTTTTTTTTAGACCTTCAGGGCTGGATGAATCCATTGGTCCTGGGTCCTGGGCCCTACAAAAATCTGGCAGGACCACAATTCAAATTGTACGAGACCAAAGGATCACCATCTCAACAGTACTCAGTATGTAACTTCCAGGCTTCTCATTATTAACCTAAAATGAACACATGCACTCGCAATGAATACTTGTTTCTCTCGCACAAATGTGGCGACACCTGTCACATGCTTGTGAGGAAGATTTGAATGTTTGAGCGGCTTTCTGTTGCTGCAGAACCATGTTTTATGAAAACTTAACGCAAGAAAAAAAACACAAAATTGGACGTCAAGAATTCTCAACTGTCGTCTCCCGGAGGTGGCGGTGGTTTTGAGTCTCTTGATCGTCCTCATGGGACCTTTCCAGTTGTGTGACACTGGAAGTCAAGAGGCTTGTACCTCGAGCAAAAATGTAGCGGCATTGTGGGGAGGCGAGGGAGTGGCGGTGATGTGTGTGAGAGGGGTTGCTTGATGGGATGTTATATGGCGTCAGAAGCCTTAATTCAAGGGCAGAAGTAAACGTGGCATAAAATACCTTGTAAAAGATCACAGTGGCCCAATTTAATGTGTACCTAGCTTAAAATGCCCTCCATTTTAAGTACTTGCTGCATTATATCCAGAGGGCTAAATGTGTAATTAATGAACTGTAACTGTAATTTTGTTTTGGCTTGTGTACAGTACAAAATTCTTCCAGCCTTGAACTTTATATTGTGACTGCTACTAACCATTACTTTAGTCTTGTATTTCTGTTCATTTTCGTTGGAAACTTAGACATGTTTTCATGCTCAAATCATGATACTTGTGATTGAGTTTCAGATCTTTGACAAATAGTTCTTTTTTTAATTGGTTAAATGGTTAGTGTTCATGTCATCAGTCTTCACTAGCTGACGCTAATATCTTTTTTCTATCTTTTTGTTTTATGTTCCTAACTACCCAGCTGCCACAAGCAACTAACCCATGACCTTTGACCTCTGAACTCTTCACCCAATGATGACCTGACCATGCCTGTCCGCTGATCAGTTAACTGGTTACCGCCTATGCTTGCCTGTCTTCAACACAGCGAGCTACGGCACTGTCTGTTCGTCTCGTTACTTAACAACATTTATCTAAAAAGCTCCAGCCTCTGCTTTTCTGGTTGGGTGAATGTGGTGCCAGATTCCGCACTGAATAATACTAAAGCAATAAGTCCAGTTCATCCCTCACCACTGTTTCTCAGTGATCATCTCTTTAAAAAGATTCTCCCTAAACGAATGGTAAGAAAGGTCTCTAAACAGCACTGGCAAAGGATTGAGCACTGTTCAGGCAGTTGCCACCGGACAAATGTGATGGAGATCCAATGTAATTTTATGTTATAGTTACAAACTCTTTGACTGCATTTGTGATGATGCATTATGAATGAACCTTGGGTCAAGTATATTGGGAAGAGTTCAGTGCTGACAAGGTACACTGCAATTATGAACAAAGATTTAATATTTCATTAAGAGTACCTTAGGGTTTTTCTTTTGCCAAACACTCAATCCCATTCACTTTCTCGCTATCCAGGAGCCACGGCAGAATTGTTCAGTATTGCCAGCCACGAAACAAATGTTACAGGATATAGAAGTAGTTAAAGAATAGTGAAAATATCAGCATTACATGATAAATTCAACAATTAATTTTATGGGATTTTTTTTTAACTCTTATCGGTTCTGATCAGAGGCACCCCTCCCCATATTAATTAAATGCCAGTTAGTACACTTGTTTTACACTTCACTTTCTGCTACATGAAACACACCACCTTAGTGTCCTACTTAAAGTTCAATAAATCTTATGAAACCTTTCCCCATCTTCCAAGGGCTCAATTCTATCGTAGATTTGAGACGAGAGACTGCAGATGTTTGAATTTTGAGCAAGAAATAGATTGCTGGAGAGACTCGGCGGGTCAGGCAGCATCTGTGGGAGAGAAATGGATAGAGGTCTTGTCCCACTCCTTCCCCTCGCCTTTATCTACCACTTATCTCCTCTCTTCTCCATAAGTTTGGAGGAGGGTCCCAACCTGAAATGTCATCCATCCATTTCCCTCCACAGTTGATGCCTGACCCGCTGACTTCCTGAAGCAATTTTTTAACGTAGATTTTAGCTTGATTCTCTGATATTGAAAGTACAGATATCAAGGTCATATTACTTCCCCATTATTAACACATCTGGGTTAGAATTGCTTTTTGCTAAACATGCAGTGTGCTTGTTGAACTGCTTATCAAATTTGTTTGATTGACTTTTGCAAACTTTCTGTGTGTTACATTACTAAATTGGATGTTTAATGCATAGAATAGAAGGCAAATGTTTGCCCTTTATCCCCAATTACTGCTGCGCACAGTGAATGGAAAATGCCTGGCAGTGTTCCCTTCACTACCCCACACCGCTCCCCCCCCCCATTTACTGATTTTTTTTGTCATCTGAGCTTCCTACATTTATCTAACGTGCTAGTTTGCATTCTAGCTCAGCCTAGGAAAAGCCAGTGCCATTCTGACTGTTCATGTATATATTGACATGGAGGTCCATTCATAATGTGTCACATTTCTGGATGCAAAAAAAATCTGTTCTAATTCTCTTCGTAAATGGACACTTCTTTCAGAAGGATGTGAAAGCCATGCTTGCCTATTCTATTTACTATATATGTTATAAAAGTGTAGATAAGTACAGTGCATTTAAACCACAGAGGAAAAAAAACTAGATACTTTTACAGGGTGCTGGTGAAGAAATATATATTTTTGACAATTTAGCTTTTTATACTTACTTGCAGTAACAAAATACAAAAACTAAAAAAAAAGGTAAAGGAAGTGATGCTGGATGGTTATGGTAATAAGAAAAACTGAAGACCAAAACAGTATATCTAAGATTTTGCAGGATTGTGGGTGAGAAGAGAGATAGCATTAAGAAAGCAAAATAGTGCCTTATACATGCCTGGTCATTTTGTAAGTGTCTAATAACATATCGTTTGATTAATTCTGCTGCATGTCAGTCCATTAATTAGAGAGAAGGGAAGTAGTCTTAATTGGCAAAGCTATTCAAAAAGATAAAACAGTTGTGTGAAGCTACTCCCATAACATGAGATTAGGCCTGTTCAATTCATTGATTCTATGCAACAAGTGTGAAATAGTTTCTTAACCAGCTTCTATTTTGTGCCACCATTGGTGTCTTCCTAAGTTGAACATATTTCAATTTTTCTCATTGTGCCATTTTTTTCCCCTCACAAAATCAAAGCCTTTTTTTTGTTTTGCTTAAAATCCGAGAATGTTTTCTCATGGTCACTTACAAAATGAAGACCACCTTGGCTTAGTATTGCCTGGTTAACTAGAGGCAGAGAAAACCAGCTCTTATCACTAAAACTACTACAATGCTGCAGTGTGACTAGAACAAAGTGCATAAGAACAAATTTGAAATGTTTATTTCTTGCTGCCCTTCAATATTTTACTTCTGTCAGTTCTCATTGAGTTTACATCCGTTGTATGAACTCAATATTTTGTCAGTGTTATTTTTTTTGTAAACGAAACATGAAAATGTTTAACAGTATTATATATTCCCTCAGTTACATTAAGGAAATGGCTCAAAGACACTGCTGTTACGTGATGGCTGGTTGAATGCAAAGCAATTACATATGCTGTGTACAATATTTAACATATTGCCTACACGTGTATAGTATTGTAATTACCACCATTGTTACAAGTTTATAATGTATTTTTCTATCTTCATTTTGTATGTATATTGTATACCATTTACAATTTTACTTCCAGATTTGAGGCCACTGTGGTTTTGATAGCCAAAAACCATTGCAGAATTATCGTAATCATATTCTTTATCATTGGGAGTGTTGCCTTTTCTGACTTGTTAACTCATTATCCATTTAATAAGTTTCTTGTTAAAAAAATGTTTTTACATGCTTGCATTTTATTTCATGGTGTTTGCTGTTTCTATTAACCCTGGCATTTATTTTAATAAACGTTATAGTACAAATCTACTAACTGCTGAATAGTTTGTTTAACCCTTGATGAACAGTCTGGTTCACTGGACTAACCTTTTGAAGAGTAATGAATTACTCTCGCGTACATACAGTGCCCTCAATGTTTGGGACAAAGACCCATCATTTATGTATTTGCCTCTGTACACCACAACTTGAGATTTGTAATGGTAAAAATCACATGAGGTTAAAGTGCACATTGTCAGATTTTAATAAAGGCCATTTTTATACATTTTGGTTTCTTCATGTAGAAATTACAGCAGTGTTTATGCATAGCCCCCCCATTTCAGGGCACCATTATGTTTGGGACACAGCGATGTCATGTAAATGAAAGTAGTCATGTTTAGTATTGTGTTGCATATCCTTTGCATGCAATGACTGCTTGAAGTCTGCGATTCATGGACATCACCAGTTGCTGGTTGTCTTCTCTGGTGATGCTCTGTCAGGCCTGTATTACAGCCATCTTTAGCCTATGCTTGTTTTGGGGGCTAGTCCCCATTCAGTTTTCTCTTTAGCATATAAAAGGCATGCACAATTGGATTCAGATTGGGTGATTGACTTGGCCACTCAAGAATTGACCATTTTTTAGCTTTGAAAAACTCCTTTGTTGCTTTAGCAGTATGTTTGGGATCATTGTCTTGCTGTAGAATGAACTGCCGGCCAATGAATTTTGAGGCATTTGTTTGAACTTGAGCAGATAGGATGTGTCTATAAACTTCAGAATTCATTCTGTTACAACCATCAGCAGTTGTATCATCAATGAAGATAAGTGAGCCAGTGCCTTCAGCATCCTTACATGCCCAGGCCATAACACCCTACCACTGTTTCACAGATGAGGAGGTATGCTTTGGATTTTGGGCAGTTCCTCCTCTCCTCCATACTTTGCTCTTGCCATCACTCTGATACAAGTTAATCTTCATCTCATCTGTCCACAAGACCTTTTTCCAGAACTGCGGTTGCTCTTTTAAGTACTTCTTGGCAAACTGTAACCTGGCCATCGTATTTTCGCGGCTAACCAGTGGTTTGCATCTTGCAGTGTAGTCTCTCTATTTCTGTTCATGAAGTCTTGTGCGGTCAGTGGTCATTGACAAATCCACACCTGACTTCTGAAGAGTGATTCTGATCTGTCGGACAGATGTTTGGGGATTTTTCTTTATTATAGAGAGAATTCTTCTGTCATCAGCTGTGGAGGTCTTCCTTGGCCTTCCAGTCCCTTTGCGATTAGTTATCTCACCAGTGCTCTTTCTTCTTAATGATGTTCCAAACAGTTGATTTTGGTAAGCCTAAGGTTTGGCTGATGTCTCTAACAGTTGTATTCTTGTTTCTCAGTCTCATAATGGCTTCTTTGACTTTCATTGGCACAACTTTGGTCCTCATGTTGATAAACAGCAATAAAAGTTTCCAAAGGTGATGGAAAGACTAGGTGCTGAGAGCTCTCTTATACCTGCATTAAGGAAGCAATTTAACACACCTGAGCAATTACAAACACCTGTGAAGCCATGTGTCCCAAACATTATGGTGCCCTGAAATGGGGGGGGGCTATGTATAAACACAGCTGTAATTTCTACATGGTGAAACCAAAATGTATAAAAAATACCCTTTAATAAAATCTGACAACGTGCACTTTAACCACATGTGTTTTTTTTATTACAAATCTCAAATTGTGGAGTACAGAGCCAAATAAATAAATGATGGGCATTTGTCCCAAATATTATGGAGGGCACTGTACATGCACACAAAATAACACTAGCTGAAAACTGCTCCCAAGTTATGTGCTATATCGTTTTGTTGACTGACTTGCACTGCACAACAATATAAACAACAACATTCAGTACTGAAGAACACCCTGGGGGGTGATGTGTTCATCATCCCTTCAAGGTCGGGAACAAAGTAACATTTCTTTTGAGATATCTGTCAGTCTTGTCTACTGCCTACCAGCTAAAGCACCTTCTCTGTGTACTAATGTTGGACCTGGCCTCTGTGCTTTCTTTCTTCTTTTTAACTAATGCAGAAGGTGTTTTGTTCATAGAGGCACACAAGCAATGATTTGGGAAGGGTGGGGGTGGGTATTTGGGGGGGGGGGGGAGGGGGAGGAAGTGGGAGTGGTGTAAGACATTGGGAATAAAGGTTCAATACTTTTTAATGCTGAAATCAATCTTGTCATTTCCCTTTTTGGAAAGAGTTGGGGTGAAGGGGAGAGTTGGCAATAGTCGGATAGTAAAGCAGTCCATGGACTACTGAGTGAAGAATATTATACTGTATGATAGTTTGTTTTTCAGTGTTTTATATAATGTAAATTAAGGGGGGGGGGAGAGAACAGAACAAACACTGAAGATCTAATACAGTACATTAATGTCATGGGAATCACATTGCAGTCAATATATGTCTGCAAATTTACTTTAAGATAAAACTATGCATAAAAGATGTTTGAAACTGTATATAAGTAGTATTTATAGTTAAATTTGAAATCACTTCTATGTAACTTCTACCAAAAGGAGCTCTCTTGTACGTTTGTGTGCAATAAAAGACTTAAAAACTGGAATGCCTGCCTATATCAGTGAGCTCAAGAGTTTTTTCCTAAATGCAAACAAGTTCCTTAATCATTATTTGCTGTATAATTGCATTCAATGTTATTCATGAGTTTATTTTTCTGCATTACTGGACGAGATGATTAGTTGTTTAGGTGTTCTCTAACCCACTGTGCCATGGTATTGACGGAATAACTCCTTTCAAGCTTCATAGCACCTGCATTTTGAAACAGTAAGCTGCATCGGAAAAAGTTTTAAATGTTTGTGCTGCTTTTGGGTGTAAATGTAATCGGTACGTATTCTCTCATCCATCGCCCCACGCAATAAATTTCAGTGTTGAAATATTCCATTCACAAAATTGGAATTGGAGATTATGTCCTTTCTCCAACTTTCTCCTTCCCCCCCCCCCCCACCCACCCACTACCCACACAGATTCATTGAAAGATACAGAATGGAAACAGGCCCTTCAGCCCACTGAGTCCTCGCCAGCCATTGATCGCCCGTTCACACTGGTTGTAAGGTTTCCCACTTTCGCAGTCATTGGGATTAACTTGCACATCTGTGGGAGGAAACTGGGGTATCCAGAGGAAACCCATGCCTTTATAGAGAGTGGGGGTGCAAGCTCCAGACAGACAGCATCTCATTTAGTTTATTGTCACACGTCACGTGTACCGAGGTACAGTGAAAAGCTTTAGTTGCGTGCTATCCAGTCAGCAGAAAGACAATACACAGTTACAATCAAACTGTTTACAGTGTATAGATACATGACAAGGGAATAACGTTTAGTGCAAGGTAAAGGTCAGTATTTAATCTCAGTCGCTGCCACTGTGAGGCAGAAATTCTACCGGCTGCACCACTATGCTAACGATGTATATACATTGCATGAAATTTTAACTTGGAATTATTATTGGCATATTAAATCTAATTGCCCTCAGTTGTTGCAGTTCTACATTGAAATGAAGGGTCAAGATACCAGCCATTTCATTTGTACCCTGCCTGGGACCCGGAGTAAATTCAGATTGGCATGAATGATATCCAAACAAGAAAGTAAATTGTGCTGCATTATGGGTAGTAGGGGAGAACAATGGAATAACACTAAACTTCCTACAGAATCTTGCACATCCAGATTGTTAAATTATGCCAGCCGCAAACTGCTTTTTGGATAATTATGAAGGGAATTTGCAAAGTGTTTGTGACACTGCAAAGAATCAGTCAGAAGCAGGGTCTCGACCCGAAACCCATTCCTTCTCTCCAGAGATGCTGCCTGCCCCTGCCAAGTTACTCCAGCATTTTGTGTCTACAAGGAATCTTTCATTACATAATGACATTGTCCTTGTCCTTGAGACTCACTTGAAATACAAACTAGCAAATTTGGCTTCTGTAATACTATGTCCCTAACAGGTTTTGCATCAATGCACCAGAAAATATTTGCCATTTTAACTATTTGAAATTGGGCGTCTGTTCATTGCAAGTGATCGTGGTTTTGGCACTTTCCCTTCAAATGTTTGTGTTTTACAGAGGATTAAATCCCAGTGTATGCACAATGTGTTTTCCACGCATCACATCAGTGTTTTTACCAGTGTACAACTTGTGCATAAGTCATAGGAGCAGAATTAGGCCATTTGGCCCATTGAGTCTAGTTGATCTAGCTTTCCCTCTCAACCCCATTCTCCTGCCTTCTCCCCATAACCTTTGACACCCGTACTAATCGAGGATCTGTCAACTTCCACTTAAAGTACTCATTGATTTGGCCTCCACAGCCGCCTGTGGCAATGACTCCCACAGATTCATCAACATTAAAGAAATTACTCCTCATCTCCTTCCTAAAGGTGCATCCTTTTATTCTGAGATATTAGAACATTTAACATGACGTATTAAAATTTATAAATTAACAAAAATATCTGTGCAGCCTCTTCTGGTTTTTAACATCCAATGATTTGAGTATTAAACCAGCCATTCAGGTTGTTTGAGCAGAACAAAGCCAGAATCTCTTATCTGTGCTCTGGAACTCGTCCTTGATTATGCTGCTGGCCTTGCCGAACGAGGTGAAGTGTAGATGGAATGTTTTGGGATGTATGATGTGAGTTTGAAGTTAACATTGGGATTCAGTCATGGCAACTTGTACAAAATTCTGGATGGGTAAATACTTTGTAAAGTTGTCTTTATGAGGGGCAAGATTGCATTTTAAGCAAAATAAATTAAATGGGAAAATGGCAGACTTCTATTCAAATGCAGTTGTTTGATTTCAATTAGTATTTGTCTGTTTGGATTCCATGTTTTATGCAACCACTGTACTATTTGAACTGTGATCAAAGCTACATCTACTGTCCACCTGCAAGTCCACGTGAACGCAAGACGGCTTTACGGTTCGAGTTTAAAGAAGATTATGATTGTACTAATGCCTTAATCCAGATCTCGCTATATTTTCACATGACACAAGCTTTGAACCTAGCTTGTGTCACATTAACTATTTGCTTAATAAACTATAAGGTGCTTTAACTAAGTTGAATTGTTAAAACAAAGTTTACTGTCTCTTCAATGTATTGTGCATGGGGCTTTTATACAACGGAGTATTCTCCATTCCAAACCTTAATATTTCTAATAGAACGTGTAAGTGTTAGTAAATAGAACTTGGTGTAACCTGAACTTTTTTTTTAAAGTATTTGTCTAAAACTTGTATTTTATGGATGCTGCCATGACAGACTGATCACCATGCTGTATAAAGACACAGAAGGACTAGGTCTAACAAATCTGCTGTTTTTCCTATTAGTTTTCTTGGTTAGAGGTACAATACTTCGAAGATGCTTTATGCACCTGTGCTATGATCGATTAAAAATCTTACAAGGATCTCAAAGTAACAGTTTTGGTTTAGTTTATTGTCTCCGTGTACCGAGGTACAGTAAAAAGCTATTTTGTTACGTGCTGTCCAGTGAGCGAAAATACTATACATGATTAGCATCAAGCCGTCCACAGTGTACAGATACAGCATAAAGGGAATAATGTTTACTGCAAGGTAAAGCCTGATCAAAGACAGTGCACTCTCCAATGAGGTAGATGGTAGGTCAGGACTGCTGTAGTAGGTGATGTTATTGTTCAGTAGCCTGATAATAGCTGGGAAGAAATTGTCTCTGAATCTGGAGGTATGCGTTTTCACACTTCTGTACCTCTGGCCTGATGGGAGCGGGGAGAAGAGGGAGTGACCAGGGTGAGACTCGTCCTTGATTATGCTGCTGGCCTTGCCGAGGCAATGTGAAGTGTAGATGGAATGTTTTGGTATGTATGATGCGAGTTTGAAGTTAACATTGGGATTCAGTCATGGCAACTTGTAAAAAATTCTGCTTTGTAGAACAATTTTAAATAGCTTAGATATTGCATTGCAGTCTAGTAATTTGTCACATTTTTAACCGCTCGTAAGTTTCTAACATTGTAGTTTCATATCTGGTGTGAGCCCAAAATACACAGCCATGTCCTTAGAGTAGCCTGACAGTCACCTCCTGGGAATGCTTGCAGCAAGTTGCTGCTGTAATACGTTAACCTCACAAAACCTGCAAGTGTTTTGTCATAGGTTACTACATCTTCCTCAGTGGTTCCAGGGCTGATACTGTGATGTGTGAGGTGGATAACTCTTGTCCCCAAGCTTTTGACATTGCCTCTTCATTATGGATTTTCCTCAAAATATGACACCTCTTCAGTGACCACAACAAGGGTGGCACAGCGACGCAGCGGTAGAGTTGCTGCCTTACAGTGCCAGAGACCCGTGTCCGATTCTGACTATGGGTGCTGTCTGTACTGAGTTTGTACCTTTCCCTGTGACTGCGTGGGTTTTCTCCCGGTGCTGCAGTTTGCTGCCACACTCCAAAGACTTAGATGTTTGTCGGTTAATTGGCTTCGGTAAAATTGTAAATTGTCCAAGTGTGTAGGGTAGTGCTAGTGTAGGGGGTGATGATAAGGTCATAATTGATAGTTGCTGTATTGGGCCATTTGGCCCATCAAGTCTACTCTGCCATTGAATCATGGCTTATCTATCTCTTCCTCCTAACCCCACTCTCCTGCCTCTTCTCCCCATAACCCCTGACACCTGTACTAGTAAATAATCTATCTATCACTGTCTTAAAAATGTAGAGAAGTGTGATTGCTGGTGGGCTAAAGGACCTGTTTCCATACTGTATCTCTAGTCTTAAAATCCCCCAATAGAAAGTCTGCATGAAGGCCAGATGACTAATTTTTCAGATGTATACAGAGCCGACCATTGACTGACACTGATAATTCATTAACTGTGGGGGATTGTGAATTGGCTGCAGTAAGTTACACAGGTACAATTTCCACAGTGTTTTGCCTACATTGATTGCATTTGCCATACCTCGTCCACTATAATGAAGGCAACACTAGCTTTAACCAGGCAGCATCTGGTTATGCTGCCTGACCTGCTGAGTTACTCCAGCATTTTGTGTATCTTCTGTTTAAACTAGCATCTGCAGTTCCTTCCTACACAATAACTTTAACCAAGTGGCTAAAGGGTTATTAAAATGACCCCTTGACTTCATTGCTTTCAACATTACTTCCAAATTAGATTAATTTTATCCACTAGCTTGGTTTCCGACGGTGTAACTTCTCTCTATAACTTGCCTCAGATTTATAGAGTGCTGTAGATTGTTGAACTCCGAAGTGCTAGTTTCTTTCCAAAACATTATGCTTTCCCATTTAGATGTAATGAACTTTGCAAAGGTTTCATGAATTTTTCAAGAGTTTTTAATTGACATATGCAGTGGAACCGGTACAAAGACATCCCTGCTGATGCTTTACAGGCGTGTTAATGCAACTGCACAAATACACACTAATCAATAATACAATAAATTATCAGTAATGCCTGATAAACAGGCCATAATAGTTCAAACTGAAGTACATCAAACAAAGTCCATCGTAGATGGTACTGATTGTGGATGATCAGCCATGATCGCATTGAATGGCGGTGCTGGCTCGAAGGACCAAATGGCCTACTCCTGCATCTATTGTCTGATAATAGCTGGGAAGAAATTGTCTCTGAATCTGGAGGTATGCGTTTTCACACTTCTGTACCTCTGGCCTGATGGGAGCGGGGAGAAGAGGGAGTGACCAGGGTGAGACTCGTCCTTGATTATGCTGCTGGCCTTGCCGAGGCAATGTGAAGTGTAGATGGAATGTTTTGGTATGTATGATGCGAGTTTGAAGTTAACATTGGGATTCAGTCATGGCAACTTGTAAAAAATTCTGCTTTGTAGAACAATTTTAAATAGCTTAGATATTGCATTGCAGTCTAGTAATTTGTCACATTTTTAACCGCTCGTAAGTTTCTAACATTGTAGTTTCATATCTGGTGTGAGCCCAAAATACACAGCCATGTCCTTAGAGTAGCCTGACAGTTAGTCAGGTCGTTGCTGAGGTAGGGGTGTGCAGTATGGTTCAAGGGCATGGTGGCGCAGCGTTGGAGTTGCTGCCTTACAGCGCCAGAGACCCAGGTTCCATCCTGACTACGGGTGCTGCCTGTACTTTCTCCCCGTGACTGCATGGGCTTTCCCCAGGTGCTCTGGTTTCCTCCCACACTCCAAAGCCGTACAAGTTTGTAGATTAATTGGCTTCAATAAATTGACCCTATTGTGTCGGATAGTGCCAGTCTACGCAGTGATCGCTGGTCGGTGTGAACCTGGTGGGCTGAAGGGCTGTTTCCACTCTGTATCCCTAAATTCTTAATGTCTAAAAGCCTGAGAGTTAATGAGAAGAAGCCGTTCTTGAACCAGGAGTTCATGGTTCTCGGGCTCCTGTACCACATTCCCAATCGTAGCAGCGAGATGAGAACGTGGCCAGGCTGGTGTGAGTCTAATATTAGCTGCCTTTTTGAGGCATTGCTTCCTGTAGATCGCTCCATTGGTCGGGAGATCAATATTGGTTCAGTGGCCATCTGGTTCTTACTAGTGAAAGAGGAGTGTAGATGTTAGAAACTCAATGAACCTTTAGAAAACTGGCTCTGCACAAATGGGGCTGAGGTGCCAAACTTTAGGAAAGGTGTATTGAATTGGACGTTTATCTGAAAATGTGTTCAGTGAGAGTCTTTAGTTATTGGGATAGACTGGAAATCTGGAATTATTCCCCTTGCAGTGAATGGTGTGAGGATACAGTATAAAATCAAGAGTGTAGATGGAAAGAAAATTAAGGCGGCCCAGTGGCGCAGCTGTAGAGTTGCTGTCTTACAGTGCAAGAGATCCAGGTTCGATCCTGACCATGGGTGCTGTGTACAGAGTTTGCACGTTCTCCCCGTGACCGCGTGGGTTTCGGCCAGTTAATTGGCTTGGTGACACTAAAGTGTCCCTAGTATGTAGGATAGAACAGGTTTATAGGTTAATTGGCTTGATATACATGTAAATTGTCCCCAGTGTGTGTAGGGTGGTGTTAATGTGTGGGCATTGCTGGTCGGTGTGAATTCAGTGGGCCGAATAGCCAGTTTCTGTGCTGTATCACTAAAACTAAACTAAAAACTAGTCTCCGGGTGTTTGCTGGTCGGCATGGACCTGGTGGGCCGAAGGGCCTGTTTTCACGCTGTACCTCTAACACTAAAATGCTTCAGGTGGCGGGGTATAAAACAAAAGTTCTATAAGAGTATGAAGCGTCCTGATCCGAAATAACGCCTATCTGTGTTCTCCAAAGATGCTGCCTGACCCGCTGAATTAGTCCAGCACCTCGTCTTTATCTGTAAACCAGTGTCTGCGGTGTAGGTGTCTCTGAGAACCAAAATGCACCTCTTTTGATGCAAAGTAGTTCCCATCTGGAATACACTCCCTAGAGTAGAGACGGATCCAAATGCTGGGTTGGAAAAAGTAGTTGGTTAAGTAACTGATCAGGAAAAATAATCAGGGTTGTGGCCAAAGATCCTGTAGCGGAGCAAGATAGATCACTCCTTCTAAATGCAATGGGCTGACGTGTAGTACGCAACGGAGCGGAACGTGGGCCTTTTTTTCATCCATTTCAGTAACCCGACCCGACTCGACTAGCAGTGTAAGCAACGTTGCGGGGGAACAGTTTGTGTTAATAAATTATAATTCTGAAAATGAGGAGAAGATTTTTACCAAAGAACTTTTATTTTTACGAGGATGTTTCCGTAACCGGCTTCCGTCTCCGCATTATTATCCTATGGGATCTTTGGTGCGGAGACAGAAGCCGATTACAGAAATGGGGCCGAAAATTACCCATGAATCTGCCCATGACCGTACTACGTCTTTTTCGTCGTGTGGACTATCTTGCTCGCTATAGGATCTTTGGTATGAACGAGCGAATGCTTTCTTCATTGCAGTGACGTTCAATGGTTCTGCACACACAGAATCATACAACATGGAAACAGGCCCTTCGGCCCTACTTGCCTATGCTGACCTACATGCCCCATCTGCATGAGTTCCACCTGCCTGCGTTTGGCCCATATCTCTAACCCTGCCCTATCCACATACCTGACCAGCATGCCATCAATTTTCCATTTCCAAACAGCCCAGCAAATATTAGGTTTGTGAAGTTATTCTAATAAAGGCCAAGGCGAGGCAGGACCTTCAAGTGTGGACGGCCTAAAGAGCTCTTCTGGCAGCTGCACCTATCTTAGAAACATAGAAAATAGGAGTAGGCCATTCGACCCTTCGAGCCTGCACCGCCATTCAATATGATCATGGCTGATCATCCAACTCAGTATCCCGTACCTGCCTTCTCTCCATACCCCCTGATCCCTTTAGCCACAAGGGCCACATCTAACTCCCTCTTAAATATAGCCACTTAAATCTTCAACCACTTTCTCAGCACCTGGTCCCCCACCTTTGAATGTCCCGATCACAATGCTTTCTTTGTAGTGGGGCGGCACGTTGCAGACAAACCAAAGCTGGTGTCTTCCACTGAGCTGATGGTCTACGAGCCACAGTCAACATTAGTCAGTGTGTGTGTGTGTGTCCTTGGAAACTGTCCATGGAGCTCAGAGTTGCGCAGCTGCTTGGGATTAATCTTAATGAGCTTCCTGCATCTCCAAACCATCTTGACAACCGCACGGTCCTGGAGGAGAGGGATACAGCTTTCATCTCCAACATGGTCACCTTGTAGTCAGCGTGCAGAGGATTGAGACTCCAGCTGTGCAGGAAGGATCTGACTGGGAGGAAATCCTTGCTGGTCCTATTGAGATGAACCCTCCCAGTCAGATCCTTCCCGCACAGCTGGCTGGAGTGCTGGAATAACTCAGCGGGTCAGGCAGCGTCTCTGGGGAATGCTTTGGGCCGGGACCCTTCTGCAGTCTGTCGGTGGTAGTGGAGAGAAGTGGGGGGCAGGACAAAGCCAGGTGTGCGATGAGTGAAAGGTTACGTTTTTGTTCAGCAGATGGTTTTGTAAACCAACATCTGTAGTTCATTGTATCTCTTATCACGATTTTGTACATTTCAAGTAACCCTTGCATCCCCTTTCTCTCTCCATTCGCCACCCTAGTTGTACTAGTATCATTATCAACCTGTTGAGTTTCACTGTTGTGTCACTGGTTATCACCTTCCCCACTGCTAACAATGGACCATTGTGGGCTCCACCTTTCCTTGACAATCGTTGCATTTTGCATATAAGTAAGTAAGTTTATTGGCCAAGTATTCACATACAAGGAATTTGCCTTGGTGCTCCACCCACAAGTAACAACATGACATACAGTGACAGTTACGAATGACTCAGGAAATACTAAACACTAATAATAATAAAACATTAATGATAAAACACCATTGATCAAGCATGTGAACCAACAAAATACCAGATCAAAGGGAGGCTACAGATTTTTGGCTGTTGAGTAGAGCAACTACTCGAGGATAAAAACAGTTTTTATGTCTGGCTGTGGCAGCTTTGACAGTCCGGAGTCGCCTTCCAGAGGGAAGTGATTCAAAGAGATTGTGGCCAAGGTGAGAGGGGTCAGAGATGATCTTGCCCGCTCGCTTCCTGGCCCTTGCAGTGTACAGTTCAATGGAGGGAAGGTTGCAGCCAATAACCTTCTCTGTTGATCGGACGATTCGCTGCAGTCTCCAGGTGACGTGCTTGGTGGCTGAGCCAAACCAGACCATGATGGAGAAGGTGAGAACAGACTCTACAATGGCCGTGTAGACTTGGACCGTCATAGCCTGTGGCAGATTGTGCTTCCTCAGCTGCCGCAGGAAGTACATCCTCTGTTGTGCCTTTTTGACTGGAGTCGATGGTAGCCCCCCACTTAAGGTCCTTGGAGATGATGGTTCCCAGGAACTTAAAAGACTCCACAGATGTGACTGTGGTGTTGTTGATGGTGAGTGGGGTGAGGAGAGGGGGAGCTCTCCTAAAGTCTACAATCAATTCCATGTCTTTCATTTGTTTTTTTGTGCTTTCTGTATCTTCCCTGACTCAATCTGAAGAAGGGTCTTGATCTGAAACGCCACCTATTTATTTTCTCCAGAGATACTTTCTGGCCCGCAGAGTTACTCCAGCTTTTAGTGTCTATCTTCAGTGCAAACCAGCATCTGCAGGTCCTTCCTACACATGATTGTTTAAATGCTAGATCCAAATAGATACCAGTCACTGCATTGGCCTTTGAAAGGCATTCTTACCATGTAGAAGGCACAAGAACTCCAAATGAATATTGATTTCAACTGACAATAATCCATTCTCAACAGTCTGCAACCTTGGAGAGTCACAATCTGCCACAGGCAATGATGGTCCAATTCTATACGGCCATCACTAGAGTCTGTCCTCACCTCCATTATGGTCTGGTTTGGCTCAGCCACCAAGCACAACATCCGGAGGCTGCAGCAAATCGTTCAATCAGCTGAGAGGGTTATTGGCTGCGACCTTCCCTCCATTGATGAACTGTACACCGCAAGGGCCAGGAATACAAAAAATAGATGCAGGAGTAGGCCATTCAGCCCTTCGAGCCAGCACTGCCATTCAATATGATCATGGGTGATCATCCACAATCAGTATCCTGCTTTGCTTTTTCCCCATTTCCCTTGATTCTTTTAGCCCAAAGAGCTAAATCTCTCTCTTGAAAGAGACACCCCTGGCATCACTAAAAATTGCCGTTTCGGGTCGGAACCCTTTTTCAGACTGAAGGATAGAGAAGGCCAGAACAAATCAGGGCCGGCGTTAGGTGGCCTCAGGAAGTGGAGTCCATCAAGGTTTTTAAGAGTACAGAATCTTTATATCCCTGTTCGGTTGAAAGGAAATAGTAAAAATCGGAAAGAGCCATGGTTTTCAAGGGAAATTGGACACGGTTCGGAAAAAGAGGGAGATCTACAATAATTATAGGCAGCATGGAGTAAATGAGGTGCTTGAGGAATATAAAGAATGTAAAAAGAACCTTAAGAAAGAAATTAGAAAAGCTAAAAGAAGATATGAGGCTGCTTTGGCAAGTAAAGTAAAAGTAAACCCAAAGGGTTTCTTCAGCTATATTAATAGCAAAAGGATAACGAGGGATAAAATTGGTCCATTAGAGAGAGAGTGGACAGCTATCTGCAGAGCCAAAAGAGATGGGGGAGATATTGAACAATTTCTTTTCTTCGGTATTCACCAAGGAGAAGGATATTGAATTATGTGAGGTTAGGGAAACAAGTAGAGTAGCTATGGAAACTGAGATTCAAAGAAGAGGAAGTACTGACACTTTTGAGAAATATAAAAGTGGATAAGTCTCCAGGTCCGGACAGGATATTCCCTAGGACATTGAGGGAAGTTAGTAGAAATAGCAGGGGCTATGACAGAAATATTTCAAATGTCATTAGAAACGGGAATAGTGCCGGAGGATTGGCGTACTGCGCATGTTGTTCCATTGTTTAAAAAGGGGTCTAAGAGTAAACCTAGCAATTATAGACCTGTTAGTTTGACGTCAGTGGTGGGCAAATTAATGGAAAGGATACTTAGAGATAATATATATAAGCATCTGGATAAACAGGGTCTGATTAGGAACAGTTAACATGGATTTGTGCCTGGAAGGTCATGTTTGACTAATCTTGAATTTTTTGAAGAGGTTACTCGGGAAATTGATGAGGGTAAAGCAGTGGATGTTGTATATATGGACTTCAGTAAGGCCTTTGACAAGGTTCCTCATGGAAGGTTGGTTAAGAAGGTTCAATGGTTGGGTATTAATGGTGGAGTAGCAAGATGGATTCAACAGTGGGGGAATGGGAGATGCCAGAGAGTAATGGTGGATGGTTGTTTGTCAGGTTGGAGGCCAGTGACTAGTGGGGTGCCACAGGGATCTGTGTTGGGTCCACTGTTGTTTGTCATGTACATCAATGATCTGGATGATGGTGTGGTAAATTGGATTAGTAAGTATGCAGATTATACTAAAATAGGTGGGGTTGTGGATAATGAAGTAGATTTTCAAAGTCTACAGAGAAATTTATGCCAGTTGGAAGAGTGGGCTGAAAGTTGGCAGATGGAGTTTAATGCTGATAAGTGTGAGGTGCTACATCTTGGCAGGACAAATCAAAATAGGACGTACATGGTAAATGGTAGGGAATTGAAGAATGCAGGTGAACAGAGGGATCTGGGAATAACTGCACAGTTCCCTGAAAGTGGAATCTCATGTAGATAGGGTGGTAAAGAAAGCTTTTGGTGTGCTGGCCTTTATAAATCAGAGCATTGAGTATAGAAGTTGGGATGTAATGTTAAAATTGTACAAGGCATTGGTGAGGCCAATTCTGGAGTATGGGGTACAATTTTGGTCGCTTAATTATAGGAAGGATGTCAACAAAATAGAGAGAGTACAGAGGAGATTTACTAGAATGTTGCCTGGGTTTCAGCAACTAAGTTACAGAGAAAGGTTGAACAAGTTAGGGCTTTATTCTTTGGAGCGCAGAAGGTTAAGGGGGGACTTGATAGAGGTCTTTAAAATGATGAGAGGGATAGACAGAGTTGACGTGGATAAGCTTTTCCCACTGAGAGTAGGGAAGATTCAAACAAGGGGACATGACTTGAGAATTAAGGGACAGAAGTTTAGGGGTAACATGAGGGGGAACTTCTTTACTCAGAGAGTGGTGGCTGTGTGGAATGAGCTTCCAGTGAAGGTGGTGGAGGCAGGTTCGTTTTTATCATTTAAAAATAAATTGGATAGTTATATGGACGGGAAAGGAATGGAGGGTTATGGTCTGAGCGCAGGTATATGGGACTAGGGGAGAATACGTGTTCGGTACGGACTAGAAGGGTCGAGATGGCCTGTTTCCGTTCTGTAATTGTTATATGGTTATAAGGTCCATTGTTGTCGGGTGAAGATGTTCTGACGAGGGATGCGAACAGTGGAACTGGTTGGAAGTCGGGAGCGGGAGAGAGGTGAGGGGAAAAGAAATGCAGGAGTTACTTGAAATTAGAGAAATCAATGTTCATACCGCTGGGGGTCTAGTGAAATATAAGGTGTTCTTCCCCAAATTTGCATGTGGCCTCGCTCTGACAGTGGTGGAGGCCCAGGACAGAAAGGCCAGTATGGGAATGGGAAGGAGAGTTAAAATATTTGGCGACCGGAAGATCGACTAGGCCAAGGCGGGCTGAGAGTAAATGTTCAGCGAAACGATCGGCAAATCTACGCTTGCTCTCGCCGATATATAAGAGGAGCAGCAGATACAGTAGATGAGGTTGGGGGAGGTGCAAGTGAACCTCTGCCTCACCTGAAAGGGTCTAGCAAGGTCTTGGTGCTTGTTTGAGATTTCCGATCATAAGGTATTCTGTCATGACCTTGGCACCTGCTCACAGAATCCTGCTGCAAGATCTGCAATGAGGCTGGTCCTTGATTATGCTGGTGGCCTTGCCGAGGCAGCGTGAAGTGTAGATGGAGTCTGAAGAAGGGTCTTGATCCGAATCATCACCTATTCCTTTTCGCCGGAGATGTTGTCTGACCCGCTGAGTTACTCTGGCCTTTTGTCTCTATCTTTGGAGTCACTGGGAGGGAGGTTGGTTTGCTTGATAGTCTGGGCCACATCCACAACTCTGCAACCTCTTGTGATCTTGGATGGAGCTGTTCCCAAATCATGCTGTCATAAGGAATAGGAGTAGAATTAGGCCATTCGGCCCAGCAAGTCTACACCATCATGGCTGATCTATCTCCCCCTCCTAACCCCATTCTCCTGCCTTCTCCCCATAACCTCTGACAGCTGTACTACATCCACTGACAGCCTCCACAGCGTTCTGCGGCAAAGAATTCCAGATTCACCACCCTCTGACTAAAGAAACTTCTCCTCATCTCCTTCCTAAAAGAATGTCCTTTAATTCTGAGGCTGTGCCCTCGAGTCCTAGACTCTCCCACTAGTGGAAACATCCTTTCCACATCAACTCCATCCAAGCTTTACACTGTTCTGCATGTCTCAATTAGTCCCCCCACCACCACTCATTCGTCTAAACTCCAGCGAGTACAGGCCCAGTGCCAACACATGCTCATCATGGGTTAACCTACTCATTCTTGGGTAGATGCCCCCATTTTTTAAGGAGATGC
Source organism: Amblyraja radiata (assembly GCF_010909765.2). NCBI lineage: Eukaryota > Metazoa > Chordata > Chondrichthyes > Rajiformes > Rajidae > Amblyraja > Amblyraja radiata. The sequence continues at coordinate 3,077,539 of NC_045982.1, read as the reverse complement.
GCGATGGAACTTTGAGACCCAACATAACCTTTCTCCTTGCGAATGATGTAATGTTGGCTGTATTAAACATTGTTTCCTGCCAATATGCAAATGTAGCGGATTAGATAAGATTGTTTTACAGAATTTATTCTGTATTTAATATTTCAGGTTAACCTTTCATTTTTAATTGCACTTTTCTTACATTTGAGATCTGTTCTTGAGTCATGCCAAGCTGAGCTCATTATTACAATAATTATTTAAGTCTTGGGAGCTGCTGCTTTCTTGCGAATCATGAATATATAAGCGAAAGAGGAATGAATACAATCTCCCTAATTACACATTATTTCAGTTTATTGAGCAATATGTCCTCATTCATGTTATTAATACATTGCCGTGCGCTTCTGCAGTACTTCGCTGTGTCTACGTGTGACTGAGATCGTTTGGTGGATCACTTATAACGGTTCAAGGAAAGAGCGTTCACGTTGCCGTCCTCGTTTCCACCAATCTTTCCACCGCCACGCACAAGAAGCGCAAGACGCCCTTGTACGCAGATGCCGAGAAGTGTGTTCAGTTCTGACTGGACAATTTCTAACCTTGTGCTGTGGACTCGATAAGAAGAAGATCCTCATGAACAGATCAAGATCAAACTGCTAGTTTGTGCCTTGTTGCTCCAGAGATTCCACCCTGACCTTGGGGACCGAGGTTCTCATTAACGGCGCAACTGGTAGAGCTGCTGCCCCAGGTTCGATCCCGACCTCGGATGCTATCTTTGTGGAGTTTGCACGTTCCCCCTGTGACCACCTGGTTTTCCTCCCACGTCCCAAAGGCGTGCGGGTTTACAGATTAATTAGACCTCTGTAAATTGCCCCATGTGTGTAGGGATAGGTTGAGAAAAAGGGAATAGCACGGAACTAGTGTGAATGGATGACCGATGGTCGATATGGACTCTGCGTTTGAAGGGCTGTGTCTCTAAACACAATTAAAAAGTGGATGGGGAAGTGTGTGTTTGTGGGGGGGGAGGGGGGGGGGGGGGGGGAGAGTTTTGTGGTTTCCAGGGAGGGAAGTTACTCTAGCACTTTGTGTCCTTTCTCCGTTGAAACCTCCATCGTGGTCTAGTTGACCTTATGTCTGTACACTGTGGACGGCTCGATTGTAATCCCGTATTATCTTTCCGCTGACTGGTTAGCACGCAACAAGAAGCTTTTCACTGTACCTCAGTACACATGACAATGAACTAAGCTCAAACAAATGGAAGAAGCTCGGATGACCCAGACACAAAGATTGTGTACTGAATTGTGAATTCGGATCTTTGTAGAGTTTAATAATATACACGCCTCGAGCATTGATTAATCTGTTCATCTAATTAATGTGGAGTGATGCTAATTCTGTAGTAATGAAGAGGAAGATATTGATCTTCAATGACGAAGTGGGTACAACTGAATAAAAACTGTCCTCCATGTGGCCTGTGCTTTGCGGTTGTGTAATCATTTAATAAACTAACTTTAAGCCTGAGGTCAAATGAATACTTTCTAACGTTTATTAATATCATTAAACTGACCCATGGCTTTCCCTCGTTTAGTTTAGAGATACAGCACAGAAACAGGCCTTTCGGCCCACCGGGTCTGCACCGACCAGCAATCCCCGTACACTTGCACTGGGACAATTTACAATTGTACCAAAGCCAATTAACCTACAAACGAGTACGTCTTTGGAGTGTGGGAGGAAACCGGAGATCCCGGAGAAAACCCACGTAGGTCACTGGGAGAACGAACAAACATCCGTACAGGCGGCACCCGCAGTCAGGATCAAACCCGGGTCTCTGGCGCTGTGAGGCAGCAACTCTACCGCTGCGCCTCTCTGCTCTGAACCTGTGGCTTCAAAGGTCCTGCTGGTGTGGTTGCCTTGACCGTCCTATGTGGTGGGGCAGTCTATAGATGCCAATGGAGCTCAGGGATGAAGTGAAGTCTTGTCCACATAGTCCCTGATGACAGCTCACAGCCACTGGTTCAGTTTGGTTTATTGTCACGTGTACCGAGGTACAGTGAAAAACCTTTGTTGCGTGCTGTCCAGTCTGCGGAAAGACAATACATGATTACAATTCAGTGTATATGATTAAGGTGAATAACGTTTAGTGCAAGGCAAAGTCTTAGTTTAGTTTAGAGATACAGCGCAGAAACAGGCCCTTCGGCCCACCGGGTCCGCGCCGACCAGCGATCCCCACACACTAACACCCACTAGGGACAAATTTTACATTTACCAAGCCAATTAACCTACAAACCTGCACGACTTTGGAGTGTGGGAGGAAACCGAAGATCTCGGACAAAACCCACGCCGGTCACGAGGAGAATGTGCAAACTCCGTACAGACAGCACCCGTAATCGGGATCGAACCCGGGTCTCTGGCGCTGCACGCGCTGTAAGGCAGCAACTCTACCCGCTGCACCACCATGCCGCCCAAATCCGATCAGAGTCCGAGGATCTCCAATGCAGTAGATAGTAGTTCAGCACTGTTCTCTGGTTGTGGTAGGATGGTTCCGTTGCCTGACAACAGCTGGGAAGAAACTGTCTCTGAATCTGGAGGTGTGCGTTTTCACACTTCTGTACCTTTCGCCCGATGGGAGAAGAGGGAGTGGCCGGGGTGTGACTAGTCCTTGATTATGCAGTTGGCCTTGCCGAGGCAGCATGAGGTGTAGATGGAGTCAATGGAAGGGGGGTTAGTTTGTGTGATGGTCTGGGCTCCCAGAGGCTGGACTGGTGTCAACGGCCTCTCCACCATTTCCAAATGACTTCGATCTGAGACGTCTGAAGTAAGTAGTAAATACATTAATAGCTTTATGTTCATTCTGTAAGAGGGTGTCTATTAATAACCATCTTGTTAAACCAGTCATACATCAGCAGTCACCAAGACTTATCAATTAACACAACATGTAAACAGGCCCTTTGGTCCAATAGACAATAGGTGCAGGAGTAGGCCATTTGGCCCTTCGAGCCAGCACCGCCATTCAATGTGATCATGGTTGATCATCCCCAATCAGTACCCCGTTCCTGCCTTCTCCCCATATCCCCTGACTTCGCTATTTTTAAGGGCCCTATCTAGCTCTCGAAAGCATCCAGAGAACCTGCCTCCACCGCCCTCTGAGGCAGAGAATTCCACAGACATGAGGTGAGAAAAAGTGTTTCCTCATCTCCGTTCTAAATGGCTTACTCCTTATTCTTAAACTGTGGCCCCTGGTTCTGGACTCCCCCAACATTGGGAACATGTTTCCTGCCTCTAGCGTGTCCAAGCCCTTAGCAATCTTATGTTAAGTTATGTCCAACTTGTCATTGCCAACCGAGATACCCCATCTACGGACCCATTGGCTTGCATTTGGCCCATATTCCTGCTACTCCTTCCCTGTCCACATACAATATCTGTCCATATCTATACCTGTCCAAATGTCTTTTAAATAATAATAATAATACATTTTATTTATGGGCGCCTTTCAAGAGTCTCAAGGACACCTATAAAGGACTATAAATGATGTTTTAGGACCTGCCTCAACTACCTCCTCTGGCAGCTCGTTCCATACACCCACTATCTATTGTACTTGAGTTTAACTTATATTTATGTACAATATATAATACAGCTGATCTGTTTGAATAGCATGCAAAACAAAGCCTGTCACTGTACCTCAGTACACGGGACAAAGATAAACCCAAACATGATGGTTGGCATGGAATCGGTCGGTGTATTTCTTTGCTTTAGGCTTTAGAGATACAGCGCGGAAACAGGCCCTTCGGCCCACCAAGTCCACGCCGACCAGCGATCACCCCGTACACTAGCACTGCCCTACACACACTGGGGACGATTTACGTTCTCCCCGTGACCTGCGTGGGTTTTCTCCGAGATCTCCGGTTTCCTCCCACACTCCAAAGACGTACAGGTTTGTAGGTTAGTTGGCTTGGTATGGATGTAAAAATTGTCCAGTGTAAAGTTGTCCAACTTCCAGTATAGTCCCTGGTGGACTCTTCGGAAAGGGACAAGGTATAATTCTACCAAAGCCAATTAACCTACAAACCTCCACATCTTTGGGATGTCAGAGGAAACCGGAGCGCCTGGGGAAAACCCATGCGGTCACAGGGAGAACGTACAAACTCCGTACAGACAGCACCCGTAGACAGGATCGAACCCGGGGCTCTGGTGCTGTGAGACAGCAACTCTACCGCTGCGCCACCATGCCACCTTAATCCTACACTGCCTCATATTCTTATCAACGCAATAAACAATAGACAATAGGTGCAGGAGTAGGCCATTCGGCCCTTCGAGCCAGCACCGCCATTCAATCAGTACCCCCTTCCTGCCTTCTCCCCATATCCCCTGACTCCGCTATTTTTACTCCTCACTGCTTCTTCCATACACTTGCATACCACGGGGTATTTTATAGTGGGCTACTAACCTACACACCACATACCTTTTACATGTGAGGCAGCAAATCTACCACTGTGCCCCCCAACTTGTATGACTAAGACCCTCCAAACTAAACTGTTCATTTAATTTCTCTCTACTATCTCTTGCACTATCTTTGATAGCTTCACTAAACTTGCCCTAGAAACTTGGCCTGTTACAGTTATGAACCTCGTAAGGCAGTGATCATTAGTTTTCTGTGCAGGGAACAACTGCAGGTGCTGGTTTAAATGGGTGTCAGGGGTTATGGGGGGAAGGCAGGAGAATGGAGTTAGGGGTGCAAAGATAGACAGCCATGAGAGGACATGATGGGCCGAATGGCCTAATTCTTCTCCTATCACTTATGATCTTATGACCTAAACCGAATATAGACACAAAATGCTGGAGTAACTCAGCGGGACCCACACCATCCTGGCCACACACTCACCTCCCCGCTACCTTCAGGTAGAAGGTACAGGAGCCTGAAGACTGCAACGACCAGGTTCAGGAATAGCTACTTCCCCACAGCCATCAGGCTATTAAACTTGGCTCAGACAAAACTCTGAACATTAATAGCCCATTATCTGTTATTTGCACTTTCTCAGTTTATTTATTCATGTGTGCATATATTTATATTATGGTATATGGACACACTGATCTGTTCTGTATTCAATGCCTACTATACTCTGTTGTGCTGAAGCAAAGCAAGAATTTCTTTTGACTCTTTGACTCATCTCTGGAGAGAAGGAATGGGTGTCGTTTCGGGTCGAGACTGAAGAAGGGTCTTCTCTAGAGATGCCGCCTGTCCCGCTGAGTTACTCCAGCATCTTGTGTCATTAGTTTTCCCCTCAACTTCCACTTTGCAATCTATTTGTGCTTCTTGTGTGGTCTTTTGCTTGAGCTGATGCAACTGTGATATCAGTTGATGTTCCCGAAACTCTGCTTTAAACACAGAGAGCATCTGTTCTTGTGAGGTACTTCTGCAATCATTTGACAGAAAAAATGAAATTTGACGAGTGTTCCGAGTTCAATAATTTGTGAATGATTTCACTTTCTCGTCAACTCGTTTTGTTTCTGAAATCCAGGGTGAATTAATTATTCATGATTCGGTGTCTGAAGGAGGCTTGTGTGGATGAAAGTCTCTCTTCTCGCTGCTGTCAGGAGCTACAGTAATAACCATTTTTCGTTTTTAAAAGGAATAATCTAATTTTCTGCAGCATTATTCAAAATGTCAGCTGGAAAGGAATTAACAATCCCTTGATGAAGGAAACAAATATGCAGCGCTGCCTGAGAAATGGAAGCAAGTATGTCTCGACCTTGAAAGATCTGGCAGGTTTTATTGAGATTAGATGAGTGGCAATTCCTGCTGCTCACCGGATATTTTTAGCAACGTCTCGCAACGTAATGGTGTTGGGGATTCTCCAGCAGAATACTACTTCTCCAGGGAACTGTGGCTACTGTAGCAGTTCAGTTTAGCTTACTCTACAGTCACGTGTACTGAGGTACAGTGAAAAGCTTTTGTTGCGTGCTATCCAGCAAGCGGAAAGACTGTACATGATTACAATCGAACCGTCCACAGTAGAAAGATACAAGATAAGGGAATAACGTTTAGTGCAAGGTAAAGCCAGTAAAGTCCGATCAAGGATAGTCCGAGGATCTCCAATGAGGTAGATAGTAGTTCAGGACTGCTCTCTAGTTGTGGTAGGATGGTTCTGTTGCCTGATAACAGCTGGGAAGAAACTGTCCCTGAATCTGGAGGTGTGCGTTTTCACACTTCTGCACCTTTTGCCCGATGGGAGAGGGTAGAAGGGAGTGGCCAGGGTGCGACTTGTCTTTGATGATGATGCTGGCCTTGCCAAGGCAGTGTGAGGTGTAGATGGAGTCAATGGAAGGGAGGTTGGTTTGTGTGATGGTCTGGGCTGCGAGGCGTCCACAATTCGCTGCAATTTCTTCGGATCTTGGATGGAGCAGTTCCCAAACTAAGCTGTGATGCATCCCGATAAAATGCTTTCTATGGTGCATCTGTAGAAGTTGATCAGCGACTTGAATGCCCGTTCACAAAGGAGATTACAGGGAGTGGTAGACAAAAGTGCTGGAGAAACTCAGCGGGTGAGGCAGCATCTATGGAGCGAAGGAATAGGTGACGTTTCGGGTCGAGACCCTTCGTCAGACTTACAGAGAGTGGTGTCCACTGCCCAGTCCATCACGGCTACTGACCTCCCCACCACCGAAGGGATCTACAGGAAGTGCTGTCTCAGAAACAGAGCAATTCATGAAAGGTGCACATCACCACGTCACCCCTGAACACGCTCTCATTCAACTCCGTCCAGGGAAGAAGCTACAGGATGTAGAAACAAAAGAACAGCAGATGCTGGTTTATACCAAAGACAGACACAAAGTACTGGAGTAACTCAACGGGTCAGGCAGCATCTCTGGAGAAAAAAAGATCGGTGACGTACTGGATCTTAAGAAGGGTCCCGACCCGAAACATCAACCATGCTTTTTCCCTGAAAGGCTGCTGGACCCGTTGAGTTACTCCAACACTTTCTGTGTCTATCTTTTCTATAAGAAGGTACAGTGGTCTGAAAACCGTGATCACCAGGATCAGGAATAGCTTCTTCCCAACAACCATCAGGCTCTTGAACATGCACGATACTAAACTCGAACAATGAACTGCCTTTGGTTGCACTGTGGACTTTGGGTATATTGACACTAATATTGTGGATATTAATTTTTTTTTTAATTTTGTTGGTTAAGTATTATCTAAATGTATAGTGTTTGCAGGCCTGTTGTGCTGCTGCGAGTAAGAATATCATTGTTCCGAAGGTAGACAAAAATGCCGGAGAAAATCAGCGGGTGCAGCAGCATCTATGGAGCGAAGGAAATAGGCAACGTTTCGGGCCGAAACCCTTAAGGAAATAGGCAACGTTTCGGGCCGAAACCCTTAAGGAAATAGGCAACGTTTCGGGCCAAAACCCTTAAGGAAATAGGCAACGTTTCGGGCCGAAACCCTTAAGGAAATAGGCAACGTTTCGGGCCGAAACCCTTAAGGAAATAGGCAACGTTTCGGGCCGAAACCCTTAAGGAAATAGGCAACGTTTCGGGCCGAAACCTTTAAGGAAATAGGCAACGTTTCGGGCCGAAACCCTTAAGGGTTTCGTCCCGAAACGTTGCCTATTTCCTTCGCTCCCTAGATGCTGCTGCACCCGCTGAGTTTCTCCCGCATTTTTGTGTACCTTCGATTTTCCAGCATCTGCAGTTCCTTCTTAAACACAATCTCATTGTTCCATTGTTCATGCATTCACCTCTATCTGTCCCTTCATGAGATGATTGGGGGAAGGATAGTAACAAACTTTAAGAGGCATTTGGACACAGTGGTAGAGTTATACAGCGAGGAAACAGGCCCTTCGGCCCAACTTGCCCACGCCGACCAACATGCCCCATCTGCAATAGTCCCACCTGCCCGCGTGTGGCCCCTATCCCTCTAAACCTTCCCTATCATTCCAAATGGCTTTTAAATGTTTCGGTACCTGCTTCATCTACCTCCTCTGGCAGCTCGTTCCGTACACCCACCACCCGTTGTGTGAAAAAAGCTGCCCCTCAGGCTCCTAATAAATCTTTCCTCTCTCACCTTAAAACCCTATGGTCCTCTGGCTTTTGATTCCCCAACTCTGGGCAAAAGACTGTGCATTTACTCTATCTAATCCTCTCTTGCCTTAAACACCTCTATAAGATCACCCCTCAACCTTCTACACATTTTCCTGCCTTAAGCTACTTACACTGACAGAAACAAACATGAAGGCATTGAGACACAACAGCACACCAATACTGAGAGAATACGATGACAATTTAAACTTTGGGGACACAGGTCCCTTGAAAACTTGTTTTTTCGATTGCTTTCATGTTGAATGTCAGTGGGCCCATGAGTGTTACAGCTCTGGATGAGACTCCAGTCTAATCTTCCTACAGGTCCTGCATCATAAAAGGTCTTGCACGTTGGTTCAAACGCTGAACAAAGTTGTTTCTGTCTTTTCAAATTCACACCCGCTCTGATCTCGGCGAATGACTTTAGGCTTTAGAGATACAACACGGAAACAGGCCCTTCGGCCCACCGAGCCCGCTCCGACCAGCGTTCCCCCCGTACACTAGCGCTACCTCACACACTGGGGCCAATTTACAATTTTACTGAAGCCAATTTACCTGCAAACCCGCACGTCTTTAGAGGGTGGGAGGAAACCAGAGATCCTGGAGAAAACCCACGCGGTCACAGGGAGAACGTACAAACTCCGTACAGACAGCGCCCGTGGTCAGGATCGAACCTGCAAAATCTATTTTTTATACCCTATAACTGTTGGACAGCGCAACGAATATACATGATTACAATCAAGCTGGCCACAGTGTACAGATACAGGATAAAGGGAGTAGTGTTTAGTGTAAAGTCCAGTAAAGTCAGATTAAAGATAGTCCGAGGGTCTCCATTGAGGTAGATGGGAGATCAGGACCGCTCTCGAGTTGATGAGAGAATGGTTCAGTTGCCTGATGACAGCTGGGAAGAAACTGTCCCTGAATCTGGAGGTGTGTGTTCGTTTTCACACTTCTGTACCTCTTGCCCGATGGGAGAGGGGAGAAGAGGGAGTGGTCGGGGTGAGACTGGTCCTTGATGATGCTGCTGGCCTTGCCGAGGCAGCGTGAGGTGTAGATGGAGGCGATGGAAGGGAGGTTGGATTGCGATAATTTGTCTTTGTAAATGTGTTTAAATGACCTCACGGGTTTTCCAGGCATATTGGATAAAATGTATCAGCCGATCTGAAACAAAAATGATTAACTAGTCATCCGTAATAGCTGCCACGGCAACATTGTCGAATTTAGTTATATACAAATCACTGCGTTGCAAGATGTAATTGCATTAAGCATGACATGGTGACACAGCGGTAGAGCTGCTGCCTCACAGCGCCAGAGACCCGGGTTCGATCCTGACTACGGGTGCTGTGTGTAGGGAGTTTGTACGTTCTCCCCGTGACCCGCGTGGGTTTTCTCCGGGTGCTCCGGTTTCCTCCCACACTCCAAAGACGTGCGGGTTTGTAAGTTAATTGGCTTCGGTAAAAATTATAACTTGTCCCTAGTTGGATCCTGTAGGACAGCGCTAGTGTGTGGGGATCGCTGGTCGGCGCGGACTCGGTGGGCCGAAGGGCCTGTTCCGCGCTGTATCTCTAAACTAAACTAAACTAAACACTCTTCAGAGGTTTGTGATAGAGAAAGCCTTGATATAAATGCAAGCACTGTTCTCGGGCTGTACCACATGGAGACTCTAATAAGATGCATCTATATTCTGTCTTCTATGTATACTGTGTGATGCTGTGTCATCTGCGTGTGAGTCAAAGTCAAAATCAGCCCTCCCCACCCCCCCCCCCCTATTTTTTACACCAGAAAGCTTATTAACGTGTATATTTGTGGATGATTGGATCTAATTTATTTAATTAGCTGTGCTGTGAAGAAGCTGTCAGATGTTTAATAACTGTAGGCAGTAAATGAAGTATCAGAATAAGCATGTTCAGATGAATAAGACAATAGACTTAATCAAGTAATGTAAATATGTTTTAATTCACCTTCACTAAAATGCGAGCTCGGGACGGTGTGATTATCAGCGCAGAAATAAAAGGTTGGCGGCCAAACCTGCAAAATTATTCCCAGCTAATTTAACTGTTTAATATTAATATAATTCTTGATTAAATTCTGCAGAGCTGCTGCAGTTTAGTTTAAGAAGGAACTGCAGATGCTGGAAAATCGAAGGTAGACAAAAGTGCTGGAGAAACTCAGCGGGTGCAGCCAGGCGCGGAAAACCTGGGGGGGGCCAGAGGGGACACGTCCCCCCCATGTTTTGAGAGGTGCGGGGACATCCCCCCCAAGATTTTGTAATCCGGATTTTAAAATCTCCGCTTTCCGCGAGACAGTGGGGGTAGGACTGCTGATCGAGGGCGCCGATTGGACGAGAGAGACAGGCAATGGGTGCGGGACATGATGATTCAGCGCGATGATTGGAGGAGGGAGGAGTGGGGGCGGTGGGACGGAGGATAGAGTGCGGTGATTGGAGGAGGGAGACGTGGCACAGACCTGCGCCTCATCCACAGGCAGGATCGATCCCGGCTCTCCGGCGCTGTCCCGTCCCCACCCGAGTGCCCCCCCCCCCCCCCCCACGGATGGCCAGAGAGGTCGGGAGTCAGACGCGAGCTGTACCCCCAGGCCCACAGCCAGCGCAGAGAAGCAGCACTAAACCCAGCTCACTCTGCCTGTCCCGCCAGGGCTTGCAGGAAATACGGCCAGCGCGGAGAAGCAGCGCTGGTGTCCCGTCAGTCCAGGCAGGGCTTGTAGGTTAACCCGGCGAGACAGGCAGAGTTGAGCTGCATTTAGCGCTGGGTTGAGCCTCCGCAGCCTCCCGCGTGTGTGTGTGTGTGTGTGAGTGTGCACATGCGCGCGCGGCCGCTAAAAATTGTGTTCCCCCGGTCCCCTCCATATTTTGATAGTGAGTTCCGTGCCTGGGTGCAGCTTAAGGGTTTCGGCCCGAAACGTTGCCTATTTCCTTAAGGGTTTCGGCCCGAAACGTTGCCCATTTCCTTCGCTCCATAGATGCTGCTGCACCCGCTGAGTTTCTCCAGCACTTTTGTCCACCTACAGTTTAGTTTAGTTTGTTTTGGAGATACATCGCGGAACTAGGCCCTTCGGTCCACTGAGCCTGCACCAACCAGCGATCCCTGCACACTAGCACTATCCCACACACACACACACACACACACACACACACAAGGGACAATTTACAATTTTTACCAAAGCCAATTAAACTACAAACCTATACACCTTTAGTGTGTGGGAGGAAACCGGAGCACCCGGAGAAAAAAAACCCACGCGGTCACGGGGAGAACATGCAAATTCCGTACAGGCAGCGCCCGTAGTCGGGATCGAACCCGGGCCTCTGGTGCTCTACCGCTGCGCCACTATGCCACCCTTAACCATTAAGGCGATTAACTTTCTGAAGATAGACACAAAATGCTGGAGTAACTCAGTGGGACAGGCAGCATCTCTGGAGAGAAGGGTTGGGTGATGTATCGGGTCGAGACCCAGAACCAGGGGCCACAGTTTGAGAATAAGGAGTAGGCCATTTAGAACGGAGACGAGGAAACACTTTTTCTCACAGAGAGTGGTGAGTCTGTGGAATTCTCTGCCTCAGAGGGCGGTGGAGGCCGGTTCTCTGGATGCTTTCAAGAGAGAGTTAGATAGGGCTCTTAAAAATAGCAGAGTCAGGGGATAGGGGTGGAAGGCAGGAACGGGGTACTGATTGGGGATGATCAGCCATGATCACATTGGATGGCGGTGCTGGCTCGAAGGGCCGAATGGCCTACTCCTGCACCTATTGTCTATTGAGACACTTCTTCGCAAAAGCATTCACAAAAGCAGCATCTGCAGTTGGTTCCTACATGATGATCGTACTGATCTCTGTGCAAAAAGGGGATCTCACTGCACCTTGGTGCCCGTGATAATAAAGCAACAGTTGATGCATTGATCATTGAACCTTTATGATGGCCTTTTGTTGTTGCAGCAATGCATGGAATGCGTTGCTTCCACCTGCTGCTTATGGACAGGGACAGGGTGTCGGGCGGGCTCCAACAAGGCCCTTTCATCCCACATATTTAGGCTCGGATCCAAACAGATGGGACGTGCAACATGCCTTTCCAACAACTGCTCCGGTCCTGGATGAAATGGGACCAGCCGCATTTAGCTCGCTTGCTCCACCAGTTAACCATTATTCGTGGTCCTAATTTCCCCGGCCATTTTATAACCAGTGTTAGTTTAGAGATACAGCGCGCAAACAGGCCCTTCGGCCCACTGAGTCCGCACCGACCAGCGATCACATTAACCGCACATTAACTCTTCCCTGCACACTCACACAGGGGATAGTTTACACACACACACACCAAGCCAATTTATCTACAAAGCTGCATGTCTTTGGAGAGTGAGTCTCTGAGATAACCCACGCTGTCGCGGGGAGAACGTGTAAACTCCGTATAGACAGCACCCGTCGCCAGGATCGAACCCGGGTGCCGTGAGGCAGCAACTCTACCGCTGCGCCACCGTGCCGCCCTACCCAGCTACAGTGCAGTGTAGGTTGAATCCGTTTGACTCACCTGTAACATTTCTCATTGTCACATGAACTGTATGATAGAAACATAGACAATTGGTGCAGGAGGAGGCCATTCGGCCCTTCGAGCCTGCACCGCCATTCAATATGATCATGGCTGATCATCCAACTCAGTATCCCATCCCTGCCTTCTCTCCATACCCCCTGATCCCTTTAGCCACAAGGGCCTCATCTAACTCCGTCTTAAATATAGCCAATGTACTGGCCTCAACTACCTTCTGTGGCAGAGAATTCCACAGATTCACCACTCTCTGTGTGAAAAATGATATTCTCATCTCGGTCCTAAAAGACTTCCCCCTTATCCTTAAACTGTGACCCCTTGTTCTGGTGATGAGGTGCAGGGACATTGACAAATCTTGTTTGCAAAAATAAGCAGATGAAATGTCTGAATCAGTAGGAAGGAAGGTTTAAAGAGAAGATACCCCACACCTCTCTCTCACCTTAAAGCTGTAGCCTTTAGTCTTTGACATTTCGAATCTGGGAATGGAGCGGCTGGGCTTGTACACTCTGGAATTTAGAAGGATAAGAGGGGATCTTATTGAAACATATAAGATTATTAAGGTACACAAAAATGCTGGAGAAACTCAGCGGGTGCAGCAGCATCTATGGAGCGAAGGAAATAGGCAACGTTTCGGGACGAAACGTTGCCTATTTCCTTCGCTCCATAGATGCTGCTGCACCCGCTGAGTTTCTCCAGCATTTTTGTGTACCTTCGATTTTCCAGTATCTGCAGTTCCTTCTTAAACACTAAGATTATTAAGGGTTTGGACACGCTAGAGGCAGGAAACATGTTGGGGGAGTCCAGAACCAGGGGCCACAGTTTAAGAATAAGGGGTAAGCCATTTAGAATCAGAATCAGAATCATATTTTATTCGCTAAGTATGTTTTGCAACATATGAGGAATTTCACTGGCCAGGTCAGTCATACAATTAAAAGCAACAGATTCAAAAACTTATTTAACATGAGCACCCATCACAGTGAAGGGTTTCGGCCCGAAACGTTGCCTATTTCCTTCGCTCCATAGATGCTGCTGCACCCTCTGAGCTTCTCCAGCACTTTTGTCTACCATCCACAATCAGTACCTCGTTCCTGCTTTTCCCCCCATACCCCTTGATTCCGTTAGTACTCGGCTTGTACTCGCTAGTATTTAGAAGATTGAGGGGGGATCTTATAGAAACTTACAAAATTCTTAAGGGGTTGGACAGGCTTAGATGCAGGAAGTTTGTTCCCGATGTTGGGGAAGTCCAGGACAAGGGGTCACACAGTTTAAGGATAAGGGGGAAATCTTTTAGGACCGAGATGAGAAAAACATTTTTCACACAGAGAGTGGTGAATCTGTGGAATTCTCTGCCACAGAAGGTAGTTGAGGCCAGTTCATTGGCTATATTTAGGAGGGACTTAGATGTGGCCCTTGTGGCTAAAGGGATCAGGGGGTCTGAAGAAGGGTTTCGGCCCGAAACGTCGCCTATTTCCTTCGCTCCATAGATGCTGCTGCACCCGCTGAGTTTCCCCAGCAATTTTGTGTACCTTCGATATTCCAGCATCTGCAGTTCCCTTTTGAACACAACGGTATGGAGAGAAGGCAGGTACAGGATACTGAGTTGGATGATCAGCCATGATCATATTGAATGGCGGTGCAGGCTCGAAGGGCCGAATGGCCTACTCCTGCACCTATTTTCTATGTTTCTATGTTTCTATGTTAGCCCCAAGTGCTAAATCTAACTCTCTCTTGAAAACATCCAGTGAATTGGGGAATAATGCTCCACATGCGGTCAGACCAGTGCCTTGTAAAGCCTGTGCATTCCATCCTTGTCCACGGGCTGGAGGCCAGCCAGTTGCCTTGCTGACAGCTGGAGTGTCTAGTGACATTGTCCAGTTGCCATTGTCACTCCCTGCATGGTCCTGGCACCTCTTGCCGTGGGATCACAAGCTGAGGATTAGCCGGGCGATCGCTCCGATCTCACCTTGTCCCCATTATCAGATGCTGCAGGAATGTGGCATCTGCTGAAGTGCTTCCAGCATTCCAATGTCACCATGGCAGCATTCTGTGCTCTGTCCTTTATCTGAGGGACGGCTTGACTGTGATTGCGTATAGTGCAAGGATTAGCACAAAATGCTGGAGTAACTCAATAGACAATAGACAATAGCTGCAGGAGTAGGCCATTCGGCCCTTCGAGCCAGCACTGCCATTCAATGTGATCATGGCTGATCATCCCCAATCAGTACCCCGTTCCTGCCTTCTCCCCATATCCCCTGACTCCGCTATCTTTAAGAGCCCTATCTAGCTCTCTCTTGAAAGCATCCGGAGAACCTGCCTCCACCACCCTCTGAGGCAGAGAATTCCACAGACTCACAACTCTGTGAGAAAAAGTGTTTCCTCGTCTCCGTTCTAAATGGCCTACCCCTTATTCTTAAACTGTGGCCCCTGGTTCTGGACTCCCCCAACATCGGGAACATGTTTCCTGCCTCCAGCGTGTCCAAACCCTTAACAATCTTATATGTTTCAACCCAGCAGGACAGGCAGCATTTCTGGAGAGAAGGAATGGGTGACGTTTCGGCTCGAAACCCTTCTTCGACTGCACAGCACAAAAACAAAGGTTTTTCACTGCACCTCCATCCAGATGCACAAATTTTTTTTTAATTGTAGTAATGATTAGCGATAATTAATCTCTGTCCTCTGGTTTTCTATTCCCCTACTCTGGGCAAGAGACTCGATACATTCACCCAATCTATTCCCCTCATGCTTTAATGAAGGTCTATAAGATCACCCCTCATTGGATGACATAACGGTAGAGTTGCTGCCTTCCAATGCTAGAGACCCGGGTTCGATCCTGACTACGGGTGCTGCCTGTATGGAGTTTGCATGTTCTCCCTGTGACCTGCCTGGGTTTTCTCTGGGTGCTCCGGATTCCTCCCACACTCCAAAGTTTTGTAGGTTTAAGAAGGAACTGCAGATGCTGGAAAATCGAAGGTACACAAAAATGCTGGAGAAACTCAGCGGGTGTCAGCATCTGTGGAGCGAAGGAAATAGGTGACGTTCTGAAGAAGAGTCTCCGCCTGAAACGTCGCCTATTTACTTCGCTCCATAGATGCTGCTGCACCCGCTGAGTTTCTCCAGCATTTCTGTCCAGTTTTGTAGGTTAGTTGGCCCTAGTGTGTGGTACAGAGCGAGTGGACTGGGATCGCTGGGTGACGTGGTCTCGGTGGGCCGATGCCCTCCTGTTTCTGCGCTGTATCTCTAAACTAAACGACAGAAGATGATGAATGAGTAAATGCCCCTTTTATTCTGGTGCAGGGTTTTGACATGAAATGTCTACGATTCCTTCGCCCCGACCCCTCAACCTCTCAGCCACAGGTGCTGTCTGACCCGCTGTGATCCTCTGGCAGATTGTCGGAGCTCCACACTGCAGCAGCTGTTGTCTTGTGTCTACCGGGTTTCCCCAGTCAATGCCACAAGGAATTAAGTCCCCAACACAAACTGTCCCAGACTCCACCCGCTGACCTTGTAACTTATACCCCATGCGTTTCCTTCCAGAGACACCACTTCCCATGGAAGGAGTCAACCTTGTGTTTAGTTTAAAAAAAATGTTTTTTATAGATCCAGTGCGGAAACAGGCCCTTCGGCCCATCGAGTCCGCTCCGACCGGCGATCTCCGCACACTAACACTATTAGATTCTTGATTAGTACGGGTGTCAGGGGTTATGGGGAGAAGGCAGGAGAAAGGGGTTAGGAGCTCATCAGCGCCTCTAATTCCTGAGAAGATTACGGAGAGTCGGATTGTCAAGGAAGACTCTCTCTAACTTCTACAGGTGCACAGTCGAGAGCATGCTGACCGGTTGCATCGTGGCTTGGCTCGGCAATTTGAGCGCCCTGGAGAGGAAAAGACTACAAAAAGTAGTAAACACTGCCCAGTCCATCATCGGCTCTGACCTTCCTTCCATCGAGGGGATTTATCGCAGTCGCTGCCTCAAAAAGGCTGGCAGTATCATCAAAGACCCACACCATCCTGGCCACACACTCATCTCCCTGCTACCTTCAGGTAGAAGGTACAGGAGCCTGAAGACTGCAACAACCAGGTTCAGGAATAGCTACTTCCCCACAGCCATCAGGCTATTAAACCTGGCTCGGACAAAACTCTGATTATTAGCAACCACTTTCTGTTATTTGCACTACCAGTTTATTTATTCATGTGTGTATATATTTATATCATGGTATATGGACACATTTATCTGTTTTGTAGTAAATGCCTACTATTTTCTGTGTGCTTAAGCAAAGCAAGAATTTCATTGTCCTATACAGGGACACATGACAATAAACTCACTTGAACTTGAACTTGAGGAGGGAGAGATAGATCAGCCGTGATTGAATGGCGTAGTAGACTTGATGGACCGAATGGCCTAATTCTCCTCCTATCCCTTGTGACCTTATGACATTATCCAAAACAAATTAGTTTTTCAGTTTTAGAGATACAGCGCAGAAACAGGCCCTTCGGCCCAACGGGTTGGTGCCGACCAGCGATTCCCCGCACATTAACGCTATC
Source organism: Amblyraja radiata (assembly GCF_010909765.2). Classification (NCBI taxonomy): domain Eukaryota; kingdom Metazoa; phylum Chordata; class Chondrichthyes; order Rajiformes; family Rajidae; genus Amblyraja; species Amblyraja radiata. The sequence goes on along the minus strand of NC_045982.1, from coordinate 3,060,406 downwards.
CTACAGACACTTTTTTACATTTACCAAACCAATTAACCTACAAACCTGCACGTCTTTGGAGTGTGGGAGGAAACCGAAGATCTCGGAGAAAACCCACGCAGGTCACGGGGAGAACGTACAAACTCCGTACAGACAGCGCCCGTAGTCAGGATCGAACCGGGTCTCTGGCGCTACAAGCGCTGTAAGGCAGCAACTCTACCGCTGCGCCACTGTGTTTACTGGATTGCCGTCGGTTTAGTACGGCAAAATTAGTTTAGTTTAGTCTACTGTCATGTGTACAGAGGGACCGTGAAAAGCTTTCTGTCGCTAACCAGTCAGCGGAAAGACAATACACGATTATAATCGAGCCATTTACAGTGTATACAGTAGACACATGATAAGGGAATAACTTTTAGTGCAAGGTGAAGCCGGTAAAATCCGATTTAGAGTCATAGTCATAGTTTAATAGTGTGGAAACAGGCCTTTCAGCCCAACTTGCCCAATTGGCCAACATGCCCCAGCTACATTAGTCCCACCTGCCTGCGTTTGGTCCATATCTCTCTAAACCTGTCCTATCCATGTACCTGTCTAACTGTTTCTTAAACATTGCGATCGTTCCTTCCTCAACTACCTCCTCGTTCCAGACACCCACCACCCTTTGTGTGAAAAAGTTACCCCTCAGATTCCTATTAAATCTTTTCCCCTTCACCTTAAACCTATCTCCTCTGATCCTCGATTCACCTACTCTGGGCATCTACTGATCTATTCCTCTCATGATCTTATACACCTCTATAAGATCACCCCTCATCCTCCTGTGCTCTAAGGAGCAGTCCAAGCCTGCTCAACCTCTCCTAGACTTGAAGCTTAAATAGTAACCCGAAAGACTGTGTGTTACTATGTTAAGAAACATTTAGACAGGTACATGGATAGGACAGGTTTGGAGGGATATGGGCCAAACACGGGCAGGTGGGACTACTAGTGTAGATGGGACATGTTGGTCGGTGTGGGCAAGATGGGCCGAAGGGCCTGTTTCCATGCTGGATGACACTAGGACTGTAGCAATATTTAATTATTGCATTCAGTAGCTTATTTATCAATAGCTGTTATTCAGGCTGTGGCTTAAGTCGATTTATTTTTAAAAGTTCATCCTGAAAGGAAAACTAAGTTTGGAAATCAAAGTGGAGTCTGTAATGTGTCTGTAAAGTATGGCCACAATATAAATAGCACGGTGATGCAGGCACAAGAACCACACTTAGCAAGCCCTTACAAAAATGCTGGATAACTTGAGACCAGCCCTGATCCACTATAATCTGGACCTACAATGCCCTCGATATTTCTTGGTACAGTATCACTAGTGATACAGCGAGGTGCACTGGGCCCATTTATGGTGGGGTTTAGGAAGAGTTGGCTGCATAATGCCCTCGTTTAAACCTGGCTCATCTGCCGTTCTTGAATCATAAAGTCCTAAGGTCATAAATGATAGGAGTAGAATTAGGCCATTCGGCCCATCAAATCGACTCCGCCATTCAATCATGGCTGATCTATCTCTCCCTCCAAACCCCATTCTCGGTCTAACTGTTCCTTCTTCCTATAACCTTTGATTCATCCAGAATCTATCTATCTCTGCCTTAAAATATCCACTGACTTGGCCTCCACAGACTTCTGTGGCAGAAAATTCCCCAGATTCACCACCCTCTGATGAAAGATATTTCTCCTCATCACCTTAATAAATTAAATTCTTTCAATTCTGAGGCTGTGGCCTCTGGTCCTAGACTCTCCCACGAGTTAAAACATCGTCTCCACATCCACTCTATCCAAGCCTTTCACTATTCTGTAAGTTTCAATGAGGTACCCCCTCATCCTTCTAAACTCCAGTGAGTACAGGCCCAGTGCCGACAAACACATGTCATACGTTATATGGTATTCCCACCCCCGGGATTATTCTCGTAATCCTCCTCTGGACTCTCTCCAATGCCAGCTTACCCCTCCTTGCATATGGGGGCCCAAAAATATAATGCGGCACGGTGGCGCAGCAGAAGAGTTGCTGCCTCACAGCGCCAGAGTCCCGGGTTCGATCCTGACTACGGGTGCTGTCTGTACGGAGTTTGTACGCTCTCCACCTGACCTGCGTGGGTGTTCTCCGGGATCTCCTCCCACATTCCAAAGCCGTACAGGTTTGCAGGATAACTGGCTTGGTAAAATTGTAAAAATTGTCCCTAGTGTGTGTAGGATAGTGTTAATGTGCTGGGATCGCTGGTCGGGTGGACTGGGTGGGCCGAAGGGCCTGTTTCCGCGCTGTATCTCTAAACTAAACGAAACTGAACTGAATTGCTCACGATGCTCCAAATGTAGTCTGACCAGAGACCATACTAAGCCTCGGCCTTACATCACTGCGTTTATAATAATAATAATAATAAATTTTATTTATGGGCTCCTTTCAAGAGTCTCAAGGACACCTTACAAAAATTGAACATGTAGAGGAAAAACATGTAAGCGGAATGAAATAAATAGTAGAGACATGACTAGTACACAAATTAAAGACAGAATTCAATTCAAAACACAATATGAGGCAATTCAAGCACAGATGAAAAGGGAGGGGGACGTGGGGCTAAGGACAGGCAGAGGTGAAGAAATGGGTCTTGAGGCGGGACTGGAAGATGGTGAGGGACACGGAATTGCGGATCAGTTGGGGGAGGGAGTTCCAGAGCCTGGGAGCTGCCCTGGAGAAGGCTCTGTCCCCAAAACTGCGGAGGTTGGACTTGTGGATGGAGAGGAGACCGGCTGATGTGGATCTGAGGGAACGTGAGGGTTGGTAGGGGTAGAGGAGGTCAGTGAGATATGGGGGGGGGCCAGATGGTGGAGGGCTTTGTAGGTGAGGACCAGGATTTTGTAGGTGATCCGGTGGGAGATGGGAAGCCAGTGAAGTTGTTTGAGGACTGGAGTGATGTGATGCCAGGATTTGGTGTGGGTGATGAGTCGGGCGGCTGCGTTCTGGACCAGTTGGAGTCGGTTGATGTAGGTGGAGCTGATGCCAAGGAGAAGTGAGTTGCAATAGTCCAGTCGGGAGGAGATGAAGGCATGTATGAGTCTTTCAGCAGCGGGAGGTGTGAGAGAGGGTCTGAGTTTGGCGATGTTGCGGAGATGAAAGAAGGAGGTTTTAATGACATGGCGGATGTGAGGCTCAAGGGAGAGGGTGGAATCAAAGATCACGCCAAGGTTGTGGGCTTGGGGATGTTTTACGATACACTCGTATTGCAGACATTAATGAATAACCCATTGTCCACTCAGTTACCGGTCTAATGCATGAGCTTGTACTAGTCGTTCTTACCTCAATCAGTTGAGTGGATTTTGTTTATTTTACACATACAGCGCGGAAACAGGCCCTTCGGCCCTCTGAGTCTGCGCCGACCAGCGATCCCCGCACACTAACACTATCCTACACACACTAGGGACAATTTACAATGATGCCAAGCCAATTAACCTACAAATCTGTACGTCTTTGGAGTGTTGGAGGAAACCGGAGCACCCGGAGAAAACCCACACAGGTCACGGGGAGAACGTACAAACTCCGTACAGACAGCACCCGTAGTCAGGATCGAACCCGGGTCTCTGTCGCTGTGAGGCAGCAACTCTACCGCCCGGATTGGATGACAAAGGCTTAACGTCTGTACAGTTCCACTTGTACTTTAATGGAGAACAGACTCTCTTCATTAATATGGAATTAATATCTTCAAATTAATCAGATGAACTGATTAAGCAATAATCCAGGCATATACATTTCTGTGAAATAATTATACATGTAGCTAAATTCATATTTATTTCTTCACATATAAATGGACAAATTTAAATGTATTAACTTTATTTCACTGTTCAAGTATATGAAGCTCTGATTATAGGTGTCAGGTTGAAATTTTAACTCCTACTTCTCTGCCTCAGATTGATTTATTAAATTGAAAGATCAGCATTGAAACAGGCCCTTCGGCCCACCGGGCCCATAGCGACCATCGATGACCCGTTCACACTAGTTCTAAAAAGGACCCAAAGTGCCTAAGTAACTCAGCGGGCCAGAGGACGGAAGAACACACATTGGGAATTTAAATGAAATCTCTGCACGCTGGGAGATAAAGCACAGAACAACAACTCATAGGAACCATGGAACACAACCTCTTGAGTTTCGTTTTGTTCTGGCCTTCTCTATCTTTCAGTCTGAAGAAGGGTCTCGACCCGAAATGCCACCCATTCCATTTCTTCACAGATGCTGCCTGACCCGCTGAGTTACTCCAGCATTCTGTGAAACGTCACTGAGTGTATTAACTGTCTCAGTGGCATCCAGGGCACTTTCTGCATCGCACAGCATTCTGGGTAAGCAACATCGCCATTACCGGCTTGTTGCTGATGAAAACTGGAGTGATGGGGCAGCGCTGTGCAGTTTACAACCTGCCTCAATTGTTTACGCCAGGGTGAGTTTTCGTAAGTGTGAGTTTTCATAAGTGTGGGTTTTCATAAGTGTGAGTTTTCATAAGTGTGAGTTTTCGTAAGTGTGACTTTCCATAAGTGCGAGTTTTCATAAGCGTGTTTTCATAAGTGTGAGTTTTCACAAGTGTGAGTTTTCGTAAGTGTGACTTTCCATAAGCGAATTTTCACAAGTGTGAGTTTTCATGTGTGAGTTTCCGTAAGTGTGAGTTTTCATAAGTGTGAGTTTTCGTAAGTGTGAGTTTTCGTAAGTGTGAGTTTTCGTAAGTGTGACTTTCCAAAAGTGCGAGTTTTCATAAGTGTGAGTTTTCACAAGTGTGAGTTTTCACAAGTGTGAGTTTTCGTAAGTGTGAGTTTTCGTAAGTCGCCTGTTCCATAAGTCTGTACTTGTCATAGCTAAATATCTTGCTAAAAACAGGGTGACACAGTGGTGCAGCGGTAGAGTTGCTGCCTCACAGCGCCAGAGACCCGGGTTCGATCCCGACTGCGGGAGTTGTCTGTACAGAATTTGTGCGTTCTCCCTGTGACCGCGTGGGTTTTCTCCGGGTGCTCCAGTTTCTTCCCACATCCCAAAGACGTACAGGTTTGTAGATTAATTGGCTTTGGTATAATTGTAGAAAATGTGAAAAGAAACTGTCCCTTGTGTTTGTAGGATAGAGCTGGTGTACGGAGCGATCGCTGGTCAGCATAGAATTGGTGGACCGAAGGGCCTGTTTCCGCACTGTATCTCTAAAGTATAAACCTTGTGGCTTCCAAATTGAACTGTTTTTTAAAATCAAAGCAAGAGAACATTAAATAAACCGCAGGTTGACCGAGCGAACCTTGCACCAGATATGTGCGGCTTGCTTGCACAGACCTCCATGGTCTCACTCTACATCGCACAAAATGATACATGTATCACGAGAAGCCTTGGACAGGATATCACACAGGATGTACGTGATGAGTGCGCTCTCCGTAGTGGGCTTTGGTAAAGGAATCAGGAAACTGGATCCAAGAGTTCTACACTGATATATGTCGGGCAGTCTCAATCGTGGTGGCGCAGCGGTAGAGTTGCTGACTTACAGCAGCGCCAGAGACCCGGGTTTGACCCTGGCCACATCCTGATGCTGTTTGTATGGGAGGTAGACACAAAATATTGGAGTAACTCAGCGGGTTGGCGAGTATCTCTGGAGAAATAGGATGGGTGACGTTTCGGGTGGGGACCTTCTTCAGGCTGAGAGGGTCTGGAAAAGAGACCCGATCCGAAATGTCACCCATCCGTTTTCTCTAGAGATTCCTGCCTGACCCGCCGAGTTACTCCAACACTTTGTGTCTATCTTCGGTATATACCAGCATCTGCAGTGTTTTTCGACACATGCTGTCTGTATGGAGTTTGCACACACTGTGGGTTTTCTCCGGGTGCTCCAGTTTCCTCCCACACACCAAAGACGTACAGGTTTGTAGGTTAATTGGCTTCTGTAAATTGTCCCCAGCGTGTGGGATAGAACTCCTGTACTTGTGATCGTTGGATGGCCGGCATGGACTCGGTGGGCCGAAGGGCCTGTTTCCACACTGTATCTCTAAACTGAACAACGGGTGGGAAACGGATAGCTTCCGGGTCAGACACAAAAAGCTGGAGTAACTCAGCGGTCCAGATTTTTATGTCTCCCGCTAAGTTACTCCTGCTTTTTGTGCCTATCTTGGCTTTAAAGCAGCATCTGCAGTTCCTTCCTACACAGCTTCCCGACCAGGTCTGGAGTGAGTCAGGGTTGTCCCCTCTCTCTGCTGTCTTGTTTGTCTGTTGTATTGAATCTTTGTCCGAGTCCATCAGGAAGGACGTGAGCGTAAGAGGAGTGACATTGCCGGGCAGTGGGGGCACTCAGGCCAAAACCACCCTGTACATGGGCGATCTCTCCGCCTTCTGTTCGGATCCAGGGTCGGTCCGCAGATTGAGTAGTATCTGCGACCAGTTTGAGTCGGCCACGGGAGCCAGGGTGGACTGCAGGAAGAGGGGGGCCATGTTCTTTGGCAATTGGCCCGACCGATCTTCTGTCCCCTTCACCATCAAACCTGACTTCTTGAAGATGCTGGGAATCTGGTTTGGTCGGGCTGAGGTTTAGTTTAGTTACAGCGCGGAAACAGGTCCTTCCGCCCACCCAGTCCGCACCGACCAGCGATCCCCGCACACTTACGCTATCCTGCACACTCTAGCGGCAATTTATATTTACACCAAGCCAATTAGTCTACAAACTTTGGAGTGTGGGAGGAAACCAAAGATCTCGAAGAAAACCCACGCAGGTCACGGGGAGAACGTACAAACTCCGTACAGACAGCACCCGAGGTCAGGATCGAACCCGTGTCTCTGGCGCTGTGAGGCAGCAACTCTACCGCCGCGCCACCGTGCCACATCGCGATGTGTGCAACAAGAACTAGCAGGAGTGGATAGCGAAACAGGCCCTTCGGCCCACTGAGTCCATGCACACCTGCACTATCCTACACACTAGAGACAATTTACAATTTTACTGAAGCCAATCAACCTACGTCTGTATGGCTTTGGAGCGTGGGATGAAACCAGAGCACCCGAAGAAAACCCACGCGGTCCCCCACATCCCCTTTGTAAAGGTACGTCCTTTATTTCTGAGGCTGTGCCCTCTGGTTCTGGACTCTCATTTATTTACTATTTCGTTGCTCCATTCTGCTCTTCACTTTAGAGCGGACCTTAAATCTCAAAAATCAAATAACATATTGACATTTGCTCAATTCATGGAACTATTTTGATAGTGACCAGTCATCGCTTGATACTTTTGAACAGGAGAAGAACCTGTTTGTCTGGTTTCCGTGCTGGACATGCCCTTCATGTCGGTGAGTGTGGGCCCAATGTCACCCCGTGGTTTATGTTTCAGTAAATCACTGAGGCCTCTCGTGTGTCCGTTACATAGATACAGCGTGAGTCAGTCAGCCAGCCTGCCTATCATGAGCAATAACAGCCCCTGGTGATTCAGTGCCAGTGTCACCTCAGGAGAGCGTTTGAATTCATCTCCTTCGCAAGGTCTGGCCCAATAGTTTCTCAAGAGTCACGGGTCACAAGTCACGGGTCACAAGTCACGGGTCACAAGTCACGGGTCACAAGTCACGGGTCACAAGTCACGGGCCACGAGTTAGGGGTCACGTCACAAGTCACAGGTCACGGGTCATGGTCACGAGTCAAGGGTCACTGGTCACGAGTCACAGGTCAAGGGTCAAGTGTGTAAGAAGGAACTGCAGATGCTGGTTTAAACCGAAGATAGACACAAAAAAGCTGGAGTAACTCAGCGGGTCAGGCAGCATCTCTGGAGAGAAGGAATGGGTGACGTTTCAGGACAAAACTGAAGTAGAAGGGTCTCGACCCGAAACGTCACCCATTCCTCCTATCCATAGATGCTGCCTGTCCCGCTGAGTTACTCCAGCATTTTGTGTCTATCAAGAGTATTTTATTGTCATATGTCCCAGATAGAACAATGGAATCGTTACTTTGACTCATAGAGTGATACAGCGTGGAAACAGGCCCTTCGGCCCAACTTGTCCATGCTGACCAACATGTCCCAGCTACACTAGTCCCACCTGCCTGCGTTTGGTCCATATCCCTCCAACCCTGTCCTATCCATGTGCCTGTTTAAATGTTTCTTAAACGATGGGATAGTCCCAGCCTCAACTACCTCCTCTGGCAGCTTGTTCCATACACCCACCGCCCTTTGCAGCAGCCAAGCAGAATATGCGAATGTGCACAGTCTTTGCGAGGAAGTCATCAGCTCCAACGGCAAGAGCGAGGGAAATTACTTTAGACTTCAGAGATACTTTGCGGAAACAGGCCCTTCTGCCCACCGAGTCTGTGCCGACCAGCGATCACCCTGTACGCCAACACTATCCTGCACACATTCGGGACAATTTCACAGATAATTCCACACATTCACCACCCTCTGACTAAAGAAATTCCTCCTTGTCTCTTTTCTAAAGGTTCGCCCTTTTATCCTGAGGTTGTGCCCTCTGGTCCTGGACTCTCCCACCAGTGGAAACATCCTCTCCACAATCACTCCATCCAAGTTCAGAAGGTCTCCAATGAGGTAGATAGTAGCTCAGGACTTTGTACGTTCTCCCCGTGACCTGCGTGGGTTTTCTCCGAGATCTTCGGTTTCCTCCCACGCTCCAAAGACGTGCAGGTTTGTAGGTTAATTGGCTTGGTGTAAATATATCAATGTAAAATTGTCCCTAGTGTGTGTAGGGTAGTGTTAGTGTGCGGGGATCACTGGTCGGCGCGGACTCGGTGAGCCAGAGGGCCTGTTTCAGCGCTGTATCTCTATAGTAAAGAATGCCGCCTGACCCGCTGAGTTCCTCCAGCATTTCGTGACTCTCTTCGATAAGCTGGCCTTTGTGTGCAGCAGCTGTCAGCGACACTGTCTGTCCATAGACTCACACTGGTGGGAGTCTGACCTTCTATCTCCAGCGGTGACCTCCGAAAGAAACAGATGATGTTTATGCCACATGGAGGAGAACAGGCATCACCTCACCGTGCCGGCATGCCTGTTGCTGAGTTACATCATTCCTATTCCCAACAGACGCATCAAGTCCATCGCCAATATTTACCTTCAAGCCTTTCCAATCCTGACAGCCGCTTGTAACTCGGGACAGCAAGGCGACGGAGATGGGCGGCTCCTCGGTTAATGGCGGCCCCAGTGACCCGGGTTCGATCCTGACCTCTGGTGCTGTCTGTGTGGAGTTTGCACGTTCTCCATTTGACCATTTAAGAATAAGGAGTAAGCCACTTAGAACGGAGATGAGGAAACACTTTTTTCTCACAGAGAGTGGTGAGTCTGTGGAATTCTCTGCCTCAGAGGGCGGTGGAGGCAGGTTCTCTGGATGCTTTCAAGAGAGAGCTAGATAGGGCTCTTAAAAATAGCGGAGTCAGGGGATATGGGGAGAAGGCAGGAACGGGGTACAGATTGGGGATGATCAGCCGTGATTGCATTGAATGGCGGTGCTGGCTCGAAGGGCCGAATGGCCTACTCCTGCACCTATTGTCTTGTCTATTATTGTCTATTTAAAATACACTTGGACAGGTGTAGAGCAGTATGGGTCAAAGGTAGGCATGTGGGACTAGCTTCGATGGGGCATCTTGGTCGGCATGCATGAGTTGGGCCGAAGGGTCTCTTTCCATGCTGTACCACTCTAACTCCACCTGGCAAGTTCAAATGAAAGGTCATCCACGCGTCTCTCTCCTCTCTCTACACAACGAGAAGGGGAGCGCGGGGAGTAGGGGCGAGGCAGCGCAAAGAGGAGGGAAAGAGAGAGAAGAGAGGAACAAGGGGGGGGAAGAAGAGGAGGGCAAACGGAGGAGAAGAGCGAACGAGGGGGAAAAAGGAGCGGGGGCACGAGGGGGAGAAGCGGACAAGGGGAGAAGAAAAAGAGCAGAGGGGGCGGAACAGAGAGAAAAGGAAACAAGAGACAAGAGAGAAGAGGCAAAGAGGGCACGAGGCGGGGAACGAAGAAGAGAGGGGGCAAAAGAGAAGAAAAGAGAGAAAAGAGAGAAAAGCAAGGCCGCTAGGGGAAAAGAGCAGCAACGCGAGAGCAATCCAGAGAGTTGCACGAAGCCTCGAGGGGAAAACGAAGCCTAGAACCTGAGAGAAAGAGCTCATAGATCTACAGCAAGAACCGCCTCTCAATTGCTAGAAACTATCTCCCTCGCTCCCTCTCTCACTCTCCCCTCTCTCCCCTCTCTCCCCTCTCTCCCCTCTCTCTACACCCACCCATGCTGAAGTCTCCCTGTATCTCCCACACAAGGCCAGCATGCGCGAGTGCCTGGCTGCAGCCAGCAGCAGGTCCGGAGCAGGAATGCGGGCGGCCTTGAGTTGTGTGCTGCTGCTGCATACCCATGCATGCCACTGGCGTGACATCATGTAACTGTGGCTGGGGGAGCTGCGTTCAGGACGGTTCATGAGGACTGCGCTGCTGTTATTTACAGCAACATCTAAAATTCACCACAGTCAGATGACAAGCCTAATTACAGTGCATGCAACGAGCCACATTAATTTAGCTTCAACAAGACTGACAAAGTCTGCCTTGTTGCTTCCAGCCCCTTAGAGCGTAAAACACAACACAAAATGCTGGAGTAACTCAGCGGGACAGGCAGCGTCTCTGGAGAGAAGGAATGGGTGACGTTTCGGGTCGAGACCCTTCAAGTCAAGTCACTTTTATTTATATAGCACATTGAAAAAACAACTCTCGTTGGCCAAAGTGCTTTACATGGGTGGAGGTTCTTCTTCAGTCTTGTCCTGAAACATCACCCGTTCCTTCTCCCCAGAGAAAGGATAAGGGGTAATCTTTTAGGACCGAGATGAGGAAAACATTTTTCACACAGAGAGTGGTGAATCTGTGGAATTCTCTGCCACAGAAGGTAGTTGAGGCCACAGTTCATTGGCTATATTCAAGATGGAGGTAGATGTGGCCCTTGTGGCTAAAGGGATCAGGGGGTATGGAGAGAAGGCAGGTACAGGATACTGAGTTGGATGATCAACCATGATCATATTGAATGGCGGTGCAGGCTCGAAGGGCCGAATGGCCTACTCCAGCACCTATTTTCTATGTTTCTATGCTGCCTGTCCTGCTGAGTTACTCCAGCATTTGTGTCTATCTTCGGTGTAAACCAGCACCTGCAGTTCCTTCCTACACAACACAAAGCAACACAGGAACAGTCCCTGGGGCCCACAATGTCAGGGCCGAACATGATGATAAAACTAACCTATCTGTCCCCACATGATCTCTCCATTCCCTGCATATCCATGAGCCTGTCTAAAAACCTCTATTATCATAGATGGGGCACCTTGGATAGCATTGGCAAGTTGGGCCGAAGGGCCAGTTCAACTGCTGTTTGCCTCTATGACCCTTAAGTACCCCACGAGAGGCAAGGTCTTCACACAGAGGGTGGTGGGGGTAAGGATCGAGCTGCCAGAGGAGGTAGTAGAGGCTGGGGCAAATTTGGGAAGGTAGATGGATAGGAAAAGATTAGAGGGAAATGGGCGCAATGTGGGTAAATGGGACTAGTGTAGATGGGGTAACTTGGTCAGCATGGACGGGCTGGGCCGAAGGGCCTGTTTCTGCACTGTATCACTCTGTGGCTAGAATGGTGTCGACAATGAATGATGTTGCACCCAGTAGCATTCGACTTTGTGAGTGTGAAGTGAGCACATTTGTGCATTAGTGCCCACATAGTTCAACGTTAGACTTTAGACCAGGGGTGGGGAACCTTTTCATGTTGGAATGCCGCATTAAGTTAGCTGTAATCTAATAGGGCCGCATCCAAGAAACCTCAATCAGATATACTTCAAAAAGCACATTATTTTGTTAAAATAGCCCTCGTGACTTACTAATGTTTTAATTGTGGCCGTCAGTCGGGGAGGATTATTTCGTCAAATATTCTTTTATTCTTTAGTATTTTAAATACGTTCATTTTAAGATTAAAATTAAAATAATAAAAGACGAACAAAAACATATTAATGTGACTTGACGTGACTTGAGTCTAATCAAGAATCTATCTATCTCCACCTTAAATTCAAATATCATCATATTAACTAGGAAATACAACATTCAATCAGAATCCATGGTTTATTGGGTGTCAGATTTCACATATAACACCTCATATTTCGCTTGGGCAGCTTACACCCCAGCGGTATGAATATTGACTTCTCTAACTTCAAGTAACCCTTGCTTCCTCTCTCTCTCCATCCCTCCCGCCTTCCCAGTTCTCCGACCTGTCTTACTGTCTCCGACTACATTTTATCTCTGTTTGCTTTGTTGTCACCTTCTCCCAGCTAACGTTGATCTATTCTATATTTTCCTTGATCTCCATTCTCTTTGTCCTGTTTTCACACCTTACACTTCCTTATCTCTATTTCTCCCTCTCCCCTGACTCTCAGTCTGAAGAAGGGTCTCGACCCGAAACGTCACCCATTCCTTCTCTCCCGAGATGCTGCCTGTCCCACTG